>NW_006262075.1:1767714-1887925 GCF_000493195.1 Citrus x clementina | reverse complement strand
TGTCCCACTTGCCTGTCTCACTAAATTTCATATATGTTTCGAAAGCCATAACTTGAGCTATATATGTTCGTTTTAGGCGTATAATATACCGTTTCGAAGCTTACGACGAGACAAATCAAATCCAAAATCATGTACTCCATAAAATCCGTGGGTTTATGCGCGACAAGCAATGGAACAGGTGCCATGGCTTTGTAAATTTGAAAAAGTGGCATGGCTTTGTAAATTTGATGAAAGTGATGAGGGTAATGTAGTCCAAACATAAGGTGTTTGGCTAGTTATGATAGAAAAAACTTTGGGGGGTTAAAGTTGAAAAACGTAAAAGTTTTATGGCTAATTTTGTAAATTTCCCATTAAACTGCACGGCCTTATAGTATGTATTAACCCACTCAGCTTAACAGTGTGTGTATGTATATGTATGTATGCATTTATTACATATCGGTTCTCTACTGGGGTGTGGGTGTGGCTGGGAGGCCGACAGTGCGTTCAGGCTATTCCACTTGATCATTTTTCATTGATTGTGCGAATGTGGTCTTTGTGAGCTGGCTCGGCAATGATATTGATATATAAACTAACACCATGGAATAGGGAACATGTTGAATCTTGAATTAGTGCAAAGCGCTGAAATGCTACATTGGAACATTCGTCAGTGAAAAATTTTCACACAATTTTCATCTTCATGAATACTATATATATGCTATTTGAGAATGTATTACTCTGCTTCAGAAGAAGTTCAGGTTGTTTAATGAATTCTCCTTGCAACTGTTCTTTCAAGTTTTTTTTTTTTTTTTGATATTATATGAGACATGTATCGCTACTTTTTAGATTTGGAGTTGAGCCATATGGCGTAATAATTTCCAAGTAGTTTTACAACCATTTAGTACAGTTCAAATTTTCGTTCACCACTCCAAATTTTATTAACCTTTTAACTGATATTTGGTCTGGCTTGGCTTGCAAATTAAAACTATGCTACCTGAATATCATTTGTTCATGATAGTTAGCACGTATTAATAACACAAAATCGAGGTCTCAAGTTGCCTGCAAACCACGCTCAATAACATACAATCATAGTATCATATTTGTTATATGGATTAAAATCATAATCCAGTTGAGTATATGATATTAAAGGTTCACTCTCAACATACAGTAGGATCTTGATAAACTAATAGCATTGGGGCCATGAAAAATGTATTAATTTAGCGAAGATCAATATATTAATAAATTAATAAAATATTAATTAATGAAAATTCCTTAATTTAATTTAGAAAATATGATCATGTTTATAATTTTTTAACCTTGATTTGGTATTTGTTATGTTTTATTTGAATAACAATTAGTTGGCATATATTACTAGTAATTAGATTATTGTAGAGAATTATTTTCTAAATTAAAGACGACATATGGAGCTCGTCTTGCAATTGTCTTGAAATAACGATGTAAATTATAATTTTGCATTAAAAATGAGTTAGAGATGAGACTCAATTCTAAATCAATTTATAGCAGTAGAAAACAATATTAGAACATATCTTACAAAAGCAACATGCAAATCATGGATTTAATTTTAAATTAGATAATTATTAATTTATATAGTAAGTAGGTCCTATAGTAAATTATGATTTTTTTTAAAAAAAATACATTATCTTATAAATTTATTGAATTATTTATTTATCATGTTGGCCTCAAGTCGTATGACCGACAAAAATTAATATTTAATCGAAGTTATTAATTTATCGAGTGTTAATTGATCGAAATTAATTCTAATGTATATGAGAACCCAAAAAAGATGGAGTTAAAAAAGAGTACTAGGAAATCCGGCAACTCTATATGGCGAAAAACCCTAAAATAACCTAACCAGTAAAAATTCAAATTGATCCTTCAATGCGTTGATCTCCATGTATGATGAAATTGTCCATACAATTTGGTAGTTGAAACGTGACTCGTGTATCATCATTGTTGCTTGGAATATATATATCCAAATGCAAAATTTTCTTATAAATATGATTCCAAAATATTATGTGTTAATTCACGTGATCCTCTTTATGATTGTCGCCAAGGTGGATTTTTTCAATAAAGACATGTTGTTCACATCCTTTCCAATGATTCGAGCATGGAATTGTTAATTGTTAAGATTCAAGTGCAACTGTGCAGCTAAGAATTTTGCTATTATGGGATCCATTACCAAAGCCAAAAAGGGTATATCACTGAATTTTTTTGTTTTGGCCTGATATCTAAATTCTCCAACGCTGAACTTACAAATTAATGCTATAGTTTTACCAATCCTTTAAATTAAACATTTCGGTGAAATTAAAAAAAAACAAAAAAAAAAAACAAAGTGATCAAAGCAGCTTAAATATATTGACAGTTAAATCCATCTTTTTATGTTGAGATAAATGTAAATATTTATCTCACACATTTTTTAATATAAATATTTCTTATATTTTTTTAATGTAGATTAACAGAAAGCTATCAATTGCATTTTCAATTGTGACGGAACCCCCTAAAGTAAAATGCATAAAATACACTATGAAAATGGTAACTTTCTGCTTACGCCCAAATTTTTTTGACAAATTATGCGGTGCACCCACAGCTTTCATTATGCATCACCTCACACATAAATCATCAAATTCTACCGTTAATCATCAAACTCTATTCTGCTTTCCGATGGCAGTGCTTTCGGGGAGTTCTTTAATATAATTGTGGGCTTCAGATGGGGTGGTGGGCAGCCACTCTTGGCTAGTATTCAGTTCCCAGAAGAAAGTTAAGTTGCAACTTGCAAGTATGTAATGGTTTTTTTTTTGGGGCCGCAGAGTTTTGTGGGTTGATTCTGAATTATGGGATTTGTTCTGCGTTGAAAATAGTTGTGCTTTTTGTGGATTTTAAGTTCCCAAGATTAGTTATATACATACAGGAATAGGGTCTTAATTTGAGTTTTACTGAATTTTTAAAGATTTTTTGTTATATATTTTTTAGTGATAAAGTATGAATAAAATTTATTTTTTAAAATTTTTTTCCTAACTACCAAATAACATATGATTTATTTGCTCAAAACATAATTAGATAAAGAAAGAATCACATTTTATACATATGGCCAGCAGCTAGAAAAATAAATTTAATAGAGCCATACCCCTAGTAAAATATCTATTTGAGCTGGTGATGGCTTCCACACCTCGAAGGTTTTTACTTTAATTTAGCGGAAGAATTTTCATTAATAAATAACGAATCAGAGTACTCTGTGTTTGGTTGATTTTAGTGTGCCCTTGAAATTGTTATTAGGAGATAAAAAAACTGTGGAACGCGGCAATGATCCTATTCCTAGGTAAGTAGTGAGTACATTTTTTTTTTTTTCCCCTCTTCTACTGTGCCGTTGTTCCTTGTAAGTAATAGTCCAATATTGGTCTTGCTGTATTTGCATCGTAATATATTTCCATGCAATGTGCTTTGCTGTGTCATTGCCTTTGTGCACAAATATTTGATACTTGACTAACTGGGAGACACACAAGGAGATCGAAGCTTATACTTAATGAATGGTGGTTAAGTTCACTGTTCTAAACCTTTTTGCCATTGTTAACTTCAATCTTTTTCACAAAGGGACCGTGGTCTTATTATTCTTCTTACATGAAAAGAAGTGGAATTGTTTCAAAGCCAATATTCAGTTTAATAATCTTTTCATTCGAACTGTTGGTTGCTTGTTCGTAGCTCTATGCATAATCAATTGTAAGTTTAGAATTAGTAGTTATTTAAATTTATTAGATCCATCAATAGAATCAGGCAGAAAATAAGTATAGTTCTGACTGAGACCTATCACTTTGCTGCAGGAATATCCCACATCAACAATTTCAGTTTTCCTTAAAGTGAATTTATTACTTAACCCTACCGTGAGGCGAGAAACATGCTGTAGTGGAAGATCTATATTACCTTGTGGCATGCTGTGGGAAAGTTAAAGCTTGAAACCCAAAGTAATCAGATGATTTAAGATTTATGCCATGTTCTTCAAGGCATGTACTACTCTGGCGTTATGATGTTAAAAAGGATTTGAGTTTTGATATGTGTTTGTCAGTTTGTGTTGCTGTATTCAATTCGATGAGTCCTTGCTACAAATTTATTATCCGTAAAAAGACATAACAGAAGTCAAAGTAGCACCCACAACATCACGGTTTGTTTATACTCGCCTGTCGGGTCCATCTGGAGTCCAGTAATATGTTTTTTGAAAATGATATTATCATTTTATTTTGAATTCAGTGGCGATAGGTCGTGTGACCAGGAATGATTGGGGAGAGCATTGAGTAAGAGCTTCAGCATTAGATGTTGATTTATTGAGAGTACTTGATTAATGAAATTAGACAGAAGGTGATGATGCATGCAAGTTCAAGGCTTCAAATTAAACCGTTTGATTTGAATAAGTGAAGGGTTTCAAAGATGTTCAAATTTAATTAGACAGAAAGCTCGAATAATTGTGAACTTGAGTACGCATTTCTCATGTAAGATGGAAGACTGAAGACAAAGCTTCCAGGTTCCACCAATGTTGCTTTTGGTCCAATTTGGTAAACATCTGATGAGAAACTAAATTGGATCCAAAAAAGCCAACCCAGATGCTGATGAAGCTTAACTACAAGAATCCGGTTGTTGTCACCAGAAATGTTGTACCTCTGGAACAACTTTATTTGAGTGTCAACAGTAAATGCCAATACTCTCAACTGAGTTTGTCTGTCTCGCATGCTAAGATAATAGACTACATTATCAGGTCTCAACCATATCAGGAGAAATATCACTTGCAAATACTAGGTGCTTTTTTAACTTCCCCCAGAACCAATCACCACTAACCTCAATCAAACGAAGGGGAGGAAGCAAGTCTCAAATAAAACAATATTTACGTTGGCGGCTTAGCGTTGAATAAAAGCAGGCAAGCAACAATAGCCACAGACAAATTTGATTGCAGGTTGTTGAATGTTCACAGGAAAATACACTTCCATCGACAAGAATTCTAGAAACTAAAGCTTAAAGGTAATATCAGGCAATAAACATCAGGGTAGAGCATTCAGTGGAAACCTAGAAAGGCAGTATCAAAGGTGCATGTGCATCCTTGGATTTTAATTCCAGCCGAAAGTACAAACAAAAGTAAATCCATCCAATAGAGAAAGCTTAGCCTAATATGAGCGAGGAAGTAGAGCGTCGGACTTTAGTTAATTCCTAAACAAGAAGCCACTGCACAGCCATATAAATAAGATTAAACAAAACTTCTTATAATTTTGTTTTAATAATGCCATGATGATAGATACGAAATACAAGTTAAACTTTCCGAGCTGTAAGATTGGAACCAACCACAGTGTTAATATTAACTGGTAAATGACTATGGATGATCAGCTTCCACAAAGCCCATTAACAAACTAACAAAACTTGAGGAAGCAATTCGGTGAATGATGGCAACAAATGCCACCCTTCATGATTACCATTATTCACAGGCTGGTTTGGTGTCAAAGCTGCTGAGACAGATGGCAAAGGCCTGGAAGGCAGAGAGTGGGTAGTGATAATCCATAGTGAAGATATCTTTCCCGATCTTTCCAAATTGCAGAATTACCTTTTCTTGTTCTGCTAGAGGCACATTGTGAGATGGCTCAACAGCTGCCACAAGTTGGAAATTCTTAACAGAAGCCACTGTGACACGCCCTCGAAAATTTAGGCACCAACATTGTAGCTGCTCATGCCATCTTGGAGCCTTATTTTTAAGAGCCAGTGGCTGTGGAGAGCCTGGAGTTGATGCCAGTGACAGTGAGGGGCTTGGAGAGCTACTATAGGTGATTGGTTCCTTACCTTTCAAACTTGTGAAGGAGAAAAATTGCTCATCAAATGACTGTGCGAAAGATGTTGGTGTTGGGGCTGCCCCCCCTTCCTCAATGGAAGAGAAAGGAATAGTGGCCATGATGCAATTCATTCTCCTTGGTCCCCTAGTGCGGAGAACATTAAGCTCATAGGAGATGGAGCCTATTCTGTAGTTATATGCAGGTAATCTTGGAGACACCTGCTTAGAATGGAATCTGCGACTCATCCCACCGGTTGGCTGAATTGTCATATCACATGGAGGCTGGCTGTCATATATTGTGAACTTGGTACCCAGAAAGTTAGACCTGGCAAACATGTACCATTTAAGTTTTTGAGATACAGGATGGAGAAAGAAAAGTGAAGAGACATATTTAACAAATATTATAGCACCACTTGCCTCAATTTACCAACATATGAATTGCTCGCCCGAGAAAAATCATTGGCAGCTAAAGATATCACAAAGTCTGTGCATGTTGCTCTTCTAATCTTTCTGGCTGCTAACAACAATTTATCACTCCCATCCTCGGCTGTCAATTTAACATCACACCAATGAACACCTCTTACATAGTGAAATTTCAATCTCAATAATGCATATTGTCAAGCTGTTTAATCAGCCATTCTTCTAGAATAAAAGACAGGGGAGCAACACAGACAGAGAAGCAAACAAGAAAGCGAGCAATAATGGCCAAAAAATAGAAATTAAGTGAGCAAGACAACTTACAGGGCACCAGACCGAAGCACAAGTGATATGTAGAAGTTCCTCTATCCCTTCTGATAAAGCATTGTATGGGAGATTCGCGAGGACCAGGCTGTCCATAGTAGTGATGGAACCAGGTCAAACAACAAGCAACATGGTTAAGTCAAAACAACTGTAAAAAGAGAAACAAGAGAAACAACCTGCTTGAGTGAGATGGGAAATGTGAACCTTCCACATTGCTCAGGAGTTTGAACAATCTCCTTGGTAACTTCCCTCCAAGTCCTACAAACAGAAGCACAAAAAACAACCACAGCACGAGCCGGCCACGAAGTCTCACTCTCTTCTACTCTCCTAACAATGTCTAAAAGCAATTCAGGTGGTAGATTTGCCCACAGACTATGTTGACTTGAATCAGATGAGAGCAGTGTTTGATCAGGAGCTATATGAGTCTGTTTACGACTATGCCAATGCTTCCCTGCTGCCACCCCTCTCCTTGACTTACTCCCTATTCCATCTCTCATTTCCTTAAGCTCACGAACAATGCTTTTAAAGGACATCTTTCTTTATACAAGCATATCAAATTTGCCCTTTAATAAAAACAGGCTTTTTATCCAATTGGTTTCTGTCTTTTTTTACTAAAAAATAGGCTTTTATCTGAAGCAGGATGTGATCTCTCCTAACACCACTACAGACCCGATAATCAAATACTTGCCAAATAATCACTCATAAAACAAGAGCTTTGGAGCGATAAGACCATGGTAAAAATAATAACAGCAGAGATGAAGATGGAACAGAATCTTGATTACCTGCACAAAAAAGATCTTTCGAGTTCAAATCTGAGAAACTAAAGAACAAGTTCTGTTCTGTTCTGTTCCAGGAGCAATCTCAGGTCCAGACGCAAAATGGCATCGTCATTGTTCATTTTACGGAACCGTTTCCCACCACCGGCCACCACCTTCACCCAAACACCATCCCGCACCAATCCCCTCCCCTGTATTCTGCACCCTTTTCTCTCTCCCTTTAAAACGGATCCAAACTCACTTACCCTTCTTTTTTCTCATCACATTCTAACATTATCGTTTTTTTAATAATAATAATAATATTAGTAATAATTATTATTGGTGCGTCAAGTAAGTTAAGGAAGTAATATAATAAAATAACATTTTGTAAGAGATGCTGCGATATATAATTCTACTAATGGATAAAGTTCAGAGTCTGGTCGCTGTTTCGGTCGACCGCGTCGATTAAAACACACGTGGCATGGCATTTTCTTTCTTTCTTTCTTTCTATTTTTTTTTCCTTTTGATGTTTTGTTTCTATTCTGTATTACCATATACTAGTATACTACCATACAGAGTATACACTGATGATTTTATTGTAATTTACTGGTAAATGCTTTCTTTTTTCTGCAGTAATGAGAATGATGGCTCGAATAAAGTTGGGTGCGTGTGCATTAATGATTTTGACTCTTAAGGGAAAAGATCGCAGGTGCTGTTTCAAAAGTTTTCAGTTTTCACGTACTTTTGTAATAAACAGTAAAGCGAGTGCGTGATTGAAGCACAAGACTTTACCATGTAACAGCTATATAATCGACTATTATATATTCCACAGCTGGCTATTCTTTGATTAATTAATTGCTTCTGAGCTGAGCTGTACTATTAGTTCTGAACAACTGGCTAATAATTTTACCTGTTGCGACAATTTTAACTTAAATATTATCGGATAAGCAATTGTAATTATATATCAATTAAGTCAGATAATGGGTACTTTTGTGAAAAACACACTTGCTGGAATTGATCTTACAGGTCTTTTCACTTTTAGTGCTTTATTTTGTTGGTGGGTTGGAACTGATCTCAAAATGGGAACCACACGAACGATCGATCGAAACTGATCTCAAATGCTGTTTGTTTGAATTTATTTTCACCTAAGAAAGAAGAAGCCAAGTGTTAGGATCAAATCAAAGCAGAGCCACGTGATGAAATGAAATCACGTTCAGTGGTGCTGGAGGGTCGATTCCGATGTCAATTGAAGCCAGCGAGAGTGTAGGGGCTGGCATCGGCAGCATATGGCCCGGTTAAGCGAATTGAGTTTGAGTGAATGCAGATGGCAACGTGTACATTTTGTTGTTTTGTTCCTCTTCAGAATTTCATTTTAATTTAAGTGGACCACATTTGCACACGCGGCAACGTTCTCTCCTTACAAGGTTCTTGAATCTTTAATTTTTTTTGGGCAAATTAAACATATAAAATGCACATCAATTTCGATTTTGGTGTCACTTCTATCGAGAAATAATCAACCCAACTTCAATATTTACAGTTGAGAACGAAGATGAAATGTTAGATGAAGAACTAGAACCAATAATATAATATGTGAACACACATGTACATTAGTCGTAAAACTAGTTAGAAGCAAAGGAATATTGATTTGATCGAAGTTCAAACCCAGGTAGGTCGCCTTGACTGGTTGATGGGCTCATTGTGGAACCCATGTCTAAGCTAATTAAATGATCTCCTTGTGTCAATTTTAACAAAGATGAACAATAGCAGTTGGATGATGGGGACGAGTCATCTTAACGACAAGGTTGGGCAGCCATCCCCTCTAGTCTTGGCGTCTTGCCACGCCAGTAGACACATGACTATCGCCATTTGCTGACCCTTTTTCCCAGAAAGGTATCTACGAGCTTCCATATGATTTGTGCACATATCAATTGGGAGGGATATCACTGTCGTGTTCAAGTTATGATAAAAAAATTTGTCTTTTAAAGATTGTTTTAAAAAATTTCAAAAATTCACAAAAAAACAAATGATTTTGTCATCTTTTTATTCACTTACCATTTTCTGTTGATGTACTTATATTTATCGGATTCAAAAACATAGCATGTATAAGTTAGAGATATTCTCTCCTGCGGGACATTCGTAAAAGAAAATTTTCAAATACATTATAATAACATGTTTAATCTTCAAAAACAAAATTTAAATTATCAATTTCCATGCGTATGCAGCAAATACCATGTCCAAATGTCCAACTCATTAAGATTATGACTAAATGATTGATGAAAAACAAAGTATAATTTTCTTTTCCCTTAATCAATGTAGTAATTATTAATGTTTAAATTTTGTTCTTCTTGTTTTAATTACATTTGATTTTCTTTGTACATGTACAACTTTTGCAATTTGCACCCATGTCGACGACTTTTGTTGTTCTTTTTGACTTATTTACTGCGAATAAACACAAAAGCACATATACTTGTATCAAAAATCAAGTTAATTTCCTTATTCCTAGAATAAAGGAATCCAAGATCGCGTTCTCTAAACATTTCCAAATGAAAAAGTGTGGAAACAATCATTACTGTTTCGCATTCTTTTAGCAGAAATTGGTCAAATTATGTTGGCTCTTCGCTTAATTGGTAGCAGTTTTGTTTGCTTTGTACTCCTTTGATTTCGTCTTTTAATTCTCAATTACAGAAAAGAAAACAAAGCGTCAGCATGTGGATTAATAACAGCCTGATTTGGTGCATGCTATAACCATATTAAATTTGAACTTGGTTCTAATGTTACTTTATTTTTTATATACAATTAATTAAGCCTGGAATTGAACATAGGCTGTAGTAATTCACTTGTTTCTTTAAGGTTGGTACTTGTCTCCTAAACGTCTTGGCAGAAGCAAAATAGGATGGGAGGTTTAACTGCAAAGCATCTTATTAACAAGGACTGGGACTGGGAGTCCGTCCCTAAATAAGCAAAACGTACAAAGAAATGACTCACAGTCACAGGCTTAGAAGGAAGCTCTCCTCAGTCCCGTCTCCCGAATTAATAATTTTATGTAGAGTTCAAAACCATGGCCAAACCCAAAAGTTACGCTTTATGATATTTAATAATTTGCCAAGGATTTTGAGCAGGCGACTGGGAAATCCCATTTGAGACTTGAGAGTGACATATGACCAACTGCAGTAACAAATTTAAACAAACAGTTCTTATTGGACAGACACCATGCAAATGCGATTCGATGACTTACTTTATCTTGGATGCTAAAAACAATTACTCCTTGCCTTAGTAATGTTAACATATTTATATAAAGCTGATCCTTTTCCTTAACGGTAAAGTTTTAGACTTTTAGTAATGTTTTTTGCTGTAAGGTTGGCCTTATGTAGCTTTCATGCCCAAAATTATTGTCATTCTGGCCTGATGGTAATTTCGGGATACATGCTTCATTTTGGCATTAGCAAATAGCAATCCCAGCCTCTACGTCAGTCAATGGCCAACTTCAAGTCTTTTAGTATATTGCTTACAAGGATTCATCATCCTTACCTAATTATCCCTGTAACAAACTTGTACTCCTCCTTACATATATATAAATTCTCCATCTTTGCCTTGTTTGTGTCATCCAACCATCCACACAAGCATAGACATCTTTATATAGGCAAAATGAAAATGGCCAGCCGAAACTGTAGCAATTTCTTTTCTGGGTTAACATGCTTTCTCTTTCTGCTACTTGGACTTCTTTCTTTCCCAGCTGAAGCTGCCATAAAGAAGTACCAGTTCGATGTGAGTTATACAAAATCGACATGCCCAATTTCGGTTTGTTCGACAATTATATATTGGTGATATTTGATCTTGACATTAGTACTACTTTTAATTTCCTCAGGTTCAAGTGAAGAATGTTAGCAGACTATGCCATGCAAAACCGATTGTAACTGTAAATGGGAGGTTCCCTGGTCCTACCATTTACGTAAGAGAGGGAGACAGAGTTCTTGTCAACGTCACAAACCATGCACAATATAACATGTCAATTCATTGGTAAGACCTTAACTACTGTATTAATTACAGACGGATAAGAGATGCAAAAA
This sequence comes from Citrus x clementina, assembly GCF_000493195.1. NCBI lineage: Eukaryota > Viridiplantae > Streptophyta > Magnoliopsida > Sapindales > Rutaceae > Citrus > Citrus x clementina. The sequence goes on along the minus strand of NW_006262075.1, from coordinate 1,876,568 downwards.
TTAACATAAAAATTAGTTTTGAGATTTCTTAATTATATGATCAACTTTAATTTGTGATTTTTTTTCCCCTTAAGGCATGGACTGAAGCAATATCGCAACGGTTGGGCAGATGGACCAGCTTATATAACTCAATGTCCTATCAAGACTGGAAATAGCTACACTTATGACTTCAATGTAACAGGGCAAAGAGGAACATTGTGGTGGCATGCACACATTTTTTGGTTAAGGGCTACTGTGTATGGTGCAATTGTCATCATGCCAAAACCAGGGAGCCCCTTTCCCTTCCCACAGCCAAACAGAGAAGAGGTCATTCTACTAGGTGGGTCGTCTGATTAAACGTAACTTAGTCTCGTTTTTCAATTAGATGGCCTTGCAACTTTGTCTTTGAGAGCCGCAGGTTGCTTCAAATTTCAAATTTTGTAGGAGAATGGTGGCACACTGATGTTGAAGAGGTCGAAAAGCAAGGCCAGAAAATGGGTTTGCCACCGAACATGTCAGATGCACACACAATCAACGGGAAGCCAGGGCCCCTCTTTCCATGTTCTGAGAAACGTACGTAAGCTATCAAAATTACTTGAGAAAACTTCAAGTCTTGGCATAGATATAATATATAGTAACCTTCTGAAAAATTCATTTGGTTTCTTAGCCCTTAATCCAACATATATAATCAATTCTGCTCCTTTCTATTTAGATACTTTCGCAATGGAAGTGGAATCAGGAAAGACATATCTACTGAGGATCATCAACGCTGCCCTGAACGACGAGTTGTTCTTTGCCATAGCCGGTCACAACTTCACCGTCGTTGAAGTGGATGCAGTATATACAAAGCCATTCACCACTGAGGCTATTCTAATTGCACCAGGCCAGACCACTAACGTTCTCGTTCAAGCCAACCAAAAACCAGGCAGATATTTCATGGCTGCCAGGCCTTTCAATGACGCTCCAATTCCCGTGGACAATAAGACAGCTACAGGAATTCTCCAATACAAAGGCATCCCAAACTCTCTTCTCCCGACACTTGCCCAATTACCTGCATCAAATGACTCAGAATTTGCCTTGAACTACAACAAGAAACTGAGAAGCCTAAACTCTCCAAAATTCCCCGCAGATGTTCCACAGAAAGTTGATCGAAAACTCTTTTACACTATAGGTTTTGGAAAAGATTCATGCCCTACTTGCGTGAATGGAACCAGACTGTTAGCTACCTTGAATAATATCTCGTTCGTGATGCCACAAACTGCTCTTCTCCAAGCTCACTACTTCAATCTCAAGGGAGTTTTCAAGGCAGATTTTCCTGACAAGCCTCCGAAGCCCTTTAACTATACCGGGGCACCACTTACGGCCAGTCTTGGAACATCCCGAGCCACAAGGCTGAGCAAGATTGCGTTCAATTCTACAATTGAGTTGGTGCTGCAAGACACTAATTTGCTAACGGTTGAGTCACATCCATTTCATCTCCACGGCTACAACTTCTTTGTTGTCGGAACCGGCATCGGGAACTTTGATCCTGTCAAATATCCGGCTAACTATAACTTGGTTGATCCCATTGAGAGAAACACTGCTGCTGTGCCCACCGGGGGTTGGACTGCCATTCGTTTCAGAGCTGATAATCCAGGCATACACCCATCTTTTCTAAACTTTAGTGATTCACACACACACACAAAAAAAAACTAACGGTTTAATTTGATTGTGTAGGTGTTTGGTTCATGCATTGCCATTTGGAGCTCCATACCGGTTGGGGATTGAAAACGGCATTCGCGGTGGAAGATGGGCCAGGCCCAGACCAATCTGTTCTGCCTCCACCAACGGATCTTCCGCCTTGCTAGATTTTTCCAAGTTAAAATAAAAATTGCAAGTCACTTTGTGCGTGTCAAAATTCAACATGTTGAAAGAGTTTGCTGTGAGTGTGAGGATACACTACTAGTCTACCAATTGTACAAAGTACAATACTGTTTGACTTTGAGAATCAAAAAATGTAATTAATGACTTGAATTCCACCCAATGTACAATAAGTTGTTGTTTGCATTCTTCATTTCAATTTACATACAATTTGGAAATGAATCTAATGACAGTATTTTGTATTCTTAATCATGCACATCCATCAAGGGATCAGCCTCTTTTTTCTTTTTTCTTTTTTTTTTTAAATAGTTATTAACAGAAAGTAGAAAATGAAATTTAAAAACGTATATGGACCATGGGCCTCGATAGGCCCAGCCCTTAGAAGCAAATGCATACAAATATAAGACAATAACGACCATATAACCAAGAAAATAGCCGATCGTTAAGTTGAAGCGCCAGAATCAATCGAATTTTTAATGGCAACGGCTTCAATGCCCTTTTCGCTCCCCAGCCTAAACTACCGGGCTGTACGAGTAGGACGAGTCAATCGGTGAGTCTCCCGCGCAATTGATGCATTTTCATTTCTGTTTTTTTTTTCCAATTAAAAATATTCATGTGCATAGCAGAATTATTGTCTTAGTTAAATATTTGTGGCAGAAAACAAGGTGTGGCCTTTGCAACAATGAATAAAGAAACTTTAGGAGTGCGAGTGACAGAAGGTGAAGGCAGTTTGCCCAAGGTTGTGCTTACTTCTGCTGGCGGTAGGTGAGTTATTAATGTAGCATCTTCTGTTTTAACTTCATTTGTTCTTTGATTAGCAATTTCTTTTCTTTTCTTTTTTCCTTTTTAAATGTTTCTGTTATTGAATTGATGGCAGTGAAGCTGAGCTATATCTGTTTGGAGGATGTGTTACATCGTGGAAAGCTTCTAATGACAAAGATCTCCTTTTTGTTAGACCTGATGCTGTTTTTAACAAGAAAAAACCTATCAGGTGTTCCTTTTTTTTCCCTCCTCCCCATAATTTTCTGTTTTAATTCAGTAACTAATAATGTTATCTTTGTTCAAATAAATCTTTTGATCAGTGTTATATGGAATTGGTTTTTTTATTTTGGGAATTGCTTTTAATATTTTTGTAAATAAAGATTAGTCCGGGATACTGATTATATATCTCCATTGGGTTAGTGGAGGAGTTCCACATTGCTTCCCACAGTTTGGACCTGGCCCAATGCAGCAGGTATTGCTATCTATCATTTGTACGCTGTTCATCAATAATGTCCTTTTTAGCAGTGATTCTCAGAAAGCAAGTAGGTTCATAATGCCAAAACTTGTTCTCCGGCCAAGGGCTATAGTTGAAACCAAGTGCTAGTATTCTCAGAGTTGTGATATAGCTTCACGTGTTGGTAAATACATTAATGCAGTGTGCTAATGCGGTTACTGCCACCAGTATGGTTTTCTTGAGGTGCACCACTGTTTGCAAATTGCAAGTCTTGTAAGTGGTAGAATCAATGACGTAGATAAAAGTGGAAGATGATTTGTATTTGCTTCCTCTTTGGTCTACACCTGTCCAAGAGAGATGAACACTTCGATAATAACTAGTATATGAGTTGTTTATTTATTTTAGCTTCACAGTATTGATTGAAATTCTGAGATGTTTATGCAAATGACAGCATGGATTTGCAAGGAATATGGATTGGTCCATTCTTGACTCAGAAAATGTGGAAGGAAATCCTGTTATAACTCTGGAGCTAAAGGATGGTCCTTACAGTCGTGCCATGTGGGATTTCAGTTTTCGAGCTTTATTCAAGGTTGATTTAATCATTTTTCTCAAATAAGCAATATTCGGTTAGTGGCGCTCAGAAATTAGTCAGCTTGATATTACCACACTTGCTGTCTTTTATTTCTTTTCCCCCACTATACATAGAGGATTTGTAACTTGTATCTTTTATATTTCTAAACATTGTATGGTGTCAACTTCTTGCTAATAGTTATTTTCACTTTACACATATTGAGTTTGCTTATAATTCAAACTTATATTCTATTAATATTTTTCAGGTCATTCTAAATACCAAGAGTATTTCTACAGAGTTGACCATCACAAACACAGACAACAAGCCATTTTCGTTTAGTTCTGCTTTGCACACATACTTCAGGGTAAGCTAAAAGTCTATGGTTGATCCACTTTTATTTATTATGTCCTTGAATGCATTTTATCATTAAAGTACCATTTCTTTAGTCCTTGAATGCATTATGTTGTTTAAGTCCCAGAGGCCAAAAGTATGTGCATGAAGATCCATGCTTCTTTCGATTACAATATTTGTATTTGCAATAATGATAAATGTGGGATCTGGAAGTAGAGTGCAACCTCCTTTTGGCTGCATCTATAGAAGTTTTATCTAAAATGAAGAATCAATATGTGGTTGAAGATTATTATTTAAAAGCAGGGAAAGAACTAAAGACTTTTTGCTTTCTATGGATTGATTGGATAACATCAATGATTTGTTAGAAGAAATTAAGCCATTTAAAAGGCATTGCATGTCGCAGAAAAAGATCGGGGCCAATCACTTTCATTCGTTTACTACAAAAGGAAAATAAATTGGAAACAATACTGAGTTTCAATAGATGTGTGAAATATTACACTACAATTACCTGGTTTATGAAATCAAACATTATCATGCAGGCTTCTGTCACAGGAGCATCTGTGAAAGGTTTGAAAGGTTGCAAAACTTTAAATAAAGACCCAGATCCTAAAAATCCAATGGAGGGAAAGGAGGAAAGGTGGGTAATACATTTTTATTGTTAACCGTGGATAAAAATGATTTTTACCTTTTATGTATTGGACGAAATGTGAGTGACTGGTACCTTTGCAGATACTAATCTATAAGAAGCACTAACTGCTCCATTAACAATTCAGGGATAGGGTCACTTTTCCTGGATTTGTAGATTGCATTTACCTTGATGCCCCGAGTGTGGTACACCTTGACAATGGCTTGGGTGATACAATAACTATCCGCAATACAAAGTACATGAGTTTGAAACCCCATTTTATGATTTGATAAGATTATGGTTTTTTTGTTTATCTGTTTCTAATTTCTGTTCTCTTATACTTTGTGTATTTGCAGTTGGTCAGATGCTGTTTTATGGAACCCACATCTGCAGATGGAAGCATGCTACAAAGATTTTGTTTGCGTTGAAAATGCTAAGGTATTAAATGCTTGCTTTCTTCACAGTTAACTGTCTAAATTTAATGGAAGCTGATTTGCCTTGTGCTATCTCATGTCTATTGCTGATTCCACTTTGGTGAGCAAACTGCTCATGGACTATTCAGCCATGAGAAACTATATCAAATACTGTCAATGGCCTCTTTACATTTTACCAGAGAAGTGGATTGTTTTTTCAGCAGCTTTAGACATTCTTGCAGTGCAATGAGCCTAATTTAATTGTCCCTAGACTCTTTTTCTTCTCTCTTTGAAAAACTTAGTTTTGTTTATTTCTTTGGCTATACCCCAGATTGGAAAAGTCCAGCTAGAGCCAGAACAATCTTGGACGGCTAAGCAGCATCTCAGCATCAACTAAAGAATAGCCGTGTGCTTTCTGAATTTGTAGAAGGAATCCACCTTTATTTTTCTTTTCATTTTTTCAGTTTCCAAAAAATTTAACAAGCACTTGAATCATTAAAAGCTCAGTTAATAAAATGATTCCAAGTTATTGTATCTTTAACGTCGGCATAATGTATCCATATGAAAATGGATTCCGTAAGAAAAGTGTTCCTATTTTGAATAGATAACAAAGTTTTACTCTCTCTCTTTCTCTCTCTCTCTTCACCAGTAATCTCCACATGTACATCTTCCGTCCTTGAAATGGTGAAAACGAGTTCTATCTCGCATGACTATTTCCCTATCGTAGATCTTGGAGATAAGCTTCATCACTGTGTGGCAGTCCTCACAGACTCGAAGATTCTTAATGATTCGGATTGTCACCCCTGGTTCAGTTTTAATTAGCCCAAATGCGATTGCAAGTTTCTCACTGTGCTGATGGATTGCTGTTTCTTTCTCATCATCCTCTAGATCTAGTAGCAAGTTCCGTATAGCTGGTTTGTGTCCTTCACGTTTCAATCTCTCTGTAATTTGATCCCACATGTGGTTGATATCATCCATTTGCGGGTGGGTCCTCTCCCCAGCTAAAAACTCGTGAACATTGCCATCCAGAGTAACAGCACTGCAGCCGGGAAGTTTGGCAACTCCATTGTCTCTCATCTGCCTTCTCACTTCAACTGCTTGGTCCCATTCCCCTGCTACGGCATAAATGCTTGCCAGGTGAATATATCGGCCACCATGATCAGGTTCTCTTTCAAGCAGGAGTTCTCCTATCTGTTTGCCTAAATCGGTATTTCTATGCATCTGGCATGCCTTGAGTAATGCCCCCAAAATCACAGAATTTGATCTTGCAGGCATTGAGTCAATCAATTGTTTGGCTTCCTTCAGCAATCCAGCGCGGCCCAGCAGATCAACCATGCACCCATAGTGCTCTATAGTTGGTTTCAAGTTATATTTCCTTTCCATGCTCTCAAACAATGACTTTCCCTCATCAACTAGCCCTGCATAACTACAGGCAGTCAAAATTGCTGTGAAAGTAACCAAGTTTGGCTTAGTTCTCGCCACCTGCATTTTGGAAAACCAATTTAGAGCTTCTCTTCCATGTCCATGAATTGCTAAACCAAATATTATTGCTGTCCAGGCAGAGACACCTTTCTTCTCCATTCTCTTAAATAATTCTAAAGCTTCTTCCAAGTCACCGCACTTTGCATACATGTCTATAAGAGCACAGCCTAGAATTGGGTCGATTTTGATACCTAAGTGTTTAATATACTCATCAATCCATCTGCCTTGATCTAGAGCTCCCAGATGTGCACATGCTGAAACTGCACTTACTAGGGCTACATTATCAGGTTTAACCCCTGCCGTCTGCATTTCATGAAATAGGTGCAAAGCTTCCTTGTCCATGCCTGCCCCAACATACCCAGAAATCAACGTCGTCCAAGATATGACATTCTTTTCCTTCATATCTTTGAAAAATTCACATGCCAGTTCCATTTCACCGCATTTTGTGTAGCCATCAATCATTGAGTTCCAAGAAACAGTATCGCGTTGGGGCATGTGGTCGAAGATAAGACGAGCGGATTTGATGCTCCCAGATATGGCATAAGCGTGAAGCAGGGAATTTGTGGCAAAAACCTCTGAGCTAAAGCCAAATTTTATGATTTGAGCGTGTATTTGTTGGGTTTCTTCTAAGGCTGAAAGTCTGGAACAGGCTTTGAGCAGGAAAGGGAAGGTGTAGGCATTATGCGAAACTGAATGACTAAGCATCTGTCGATACAAAAGCAAAGCTTGTTCTGGTTCACTGCTGTCTGCGTATCCTCTGACCATTGTATTCCACATGAAAGTATTAGGTTTGATGATTCTGTCAAACACCATCTGAGCATAGGCTAAGCTTCCAGAATTCGAAAACGTGCAGAAAGCTAGTAGCCTGCTTACCAAGATGGTATTTACGGTGAGGCCTTTTTTGAACATTTGGGCATGAATCTGCTTTAGTTCCTCCATATATGAACATCTGTTAAGCAGAGACAGGGTATGTGTAGTATTTGATTCCAAAGAGAATTGGTTCATTGGAGTTGGTAAGATGGTTGCCATTTGCTTCTTGATAGGGGTGATAACCTAGAGTCAACAATGTTATATCAAAGTAGAATTGTGCAGCTCCTTAGCAATATGGATAAGGTTCCTAATACCCTATAAGAATATGATTGGTCTCTCCTCTTTAAACTTTTATGATATTTTTCAGATAGTTTTGTCTTTTCCTCAAAACAATAACCCAAAAATATTCAACTGGAAGTGAAAAACCGTCAAACTGAACTATCAGTATTTTTACTCGCTGGCCGGCCATAAAGGAAAGATTCACTTGATACGAAGCAAATCGAAAGTGAAAACAACAAAGGTACCAAAGAAGAAAGAGAATCCAAAAATCAAATATTGAAGAACGCTAAATATAATATTCATTAACATTGGTGTCAGTTTACAGAACCATAAAGGAAAATAACGTAAACTGCATTTTATGAAGTGACATAACAGTATTTAACGGCCCAACACCCGAGCTCAGGAAAACTCAATCAGCCATGAGTATATATCTATCTATAAACCTAACACCACTCAAAAAATAAACAAGCCACTTAGCCGTCTCCAAAAGATTGCATTGCATGACCATTTTCATCTCGAGGTCAACAAAGAAATAAGACAAACCAACAGTATGATCAACCCCACAGCCCAAACCGAGCACACCCACGACCTCTTCTTCCTCGTCTGATTGGCATAGTACAGACTGTTAGTTCCACCACTGATGAAATTACCTGCATTCGCCACATTCTCTTCAATATCGTCCATCTTTTCCTCTTGTGTCTCAACAAGAACAGCCATGTCAAGAAACACTTGATGCAACTTCGTCAAACTTCTCTGTATATCCATCACAGCTTCATGCCTCTCTTTACTTCTCTGTATATCCTTTTCTGTTTTCCCTTCGAGTATTTCAACTTTCCCACTTCCTGAAATTACCTTTTCAATTACATCTTCGCTTGGTTCCTCGCCAGTTGCATTATAGTACCTTCTCTTGAGATCTTCCTTGTAATCTGACAACACCTTTCCTCTCAGAGACTGAAAGTCATTCATCAAGTCCCTAAGCTTGACTCTCAAACCATTAGTGACCGATATCCTTGTGCGATCAACAGAACTGCCTTCTTTAAAAGCTTGTGACAACGTACGATTGATCATATTTGATTTATCAAGTGATTCAAGCCTTGCTTTGACAATCTTGGCTTTGCGAAGAATAGAGGCCACGTCTGACTCCATTCGGTCTCTTAGGCCGCGAAGAACTTTGCCACTGTGAGTGGACTTCGTTCCTTCGTTAAGATTTTGAAGATCAAGCAAGAGATTGGTGATCTCTTCCATTTCATCCTTGATTGCATCCACTTCTTGAAAGAACTGAGTGAGGTTTTCTTCATCTCTGGGATTGAGTTGGCCTCTCTCAATGTCAAGATCGGCTTCAAGATCCTTCTGGGCCTGTTTCTTCAACTCCACATAACTTAAGAACGATTTCGTCATTAGATCATTCATTTTTGCAAGAATTTTGCACAACCAACCTGCAACCATATTGAGTTTAACAAAATTACAAACTGAAGATCACTTGAAAGAAAAAGCAAGAAACATAACAAGCCACACGATGGTAAAAACAGAAGTAAATGAATTGAATGTACCCTGAAACGGATTTAACACGTGAACAAAACTTCTCCCAAGATTCAGTGTTTTCTTTTGAACTGTTTCTTCAAGTTTTCTAGTTCAAAGAGGCAAAAGAAAACAAGAAAACCCGTCAAGAAACATATAACAGAAAAGGGAATGAGAAACATCAAATTGTAAAGAACCATGAAAAGCATATGCCTAAAGAAGAATTTATATTCGAAATGCATGCAATTTTGAAGTGTTTAAAACATTATAGAAGGAAAATGGGTTCAAGAAAACCTTGTGTTAGTGGCGAGATAACCTTTACGTTTGTCAAGTGACAATGCTTCAAGAATCGGAGAGTGTGTGTGTTAGTGTTACTGAAATGGGAGGGTTTGCGATATGAATGACCAAGCCAAATGAGATGATGAGTGTTACTCTTTCAACGGGGTTCTTATAGTTATAGAGAGAATGAGGAATCGCAATCGTTCGGTTACGATTTATGAAATTTGAATTTTCGTTTATTAGAACACATAGCCGTTTTATTAAGGAGAGGCGCGGTGTTGTCCGCCAAAATAGGTCGGTAACGTATCGCCTTGCTTTTGAAACTATCACGTTTAATTTGTTTAATAATGAAATTACACCCTTTTTCTTGATTTTTTTTTCAAATTTTTCCTTTTATTTACTTGTGCATATATTTTTAACATAATTTTACAGCCATGCCAATACTGTACATTGGTCTTATTAAGGTAAAAAAGAAGTTTTTGTGAGGAATAATTTTTTTATAAAAAACTGTTTAGCACTTTATGTTATGGTTCTTGCCATGTTTTATTAGATGTAAAATACAACAACCCAAAAATAATTTTTTTCTACCTCTAAATTATTGCTATTCAAACAATTTAAGAGTAATGGAAAATTAATTTTAAGTCAGCTGTATTTTATATCTATACACACACACACATAATGGGAGAACACGGATCGGATTAAAGATTTGAGTTGTCCTTATTAGAATAAAAACATGATAACCATTAATTTATCTACAGCCTTGATGTCGCTTAACAAGCCTGACAGTACAAAGTTGTTTTATTATGATAAAAACTCATTGATATGTGTGCAAATATCATTTTGTTGACATTTTGGAAAGAGGAAATAGAGGAAGTTATATGGGTCATGATAGGGGTTCCTCGATACAGTGACGAGTTTTTTGCAAAATCTGTTTTATGCTCCCAAAAAAATCCACATCCTTATGCAGTTCCAACCGGGCCATCTCAACCTCAGGAGCTCAACTAAATCTCCAGAAAGTAGTTTCATGCAGGCTGCTCATTTTTGGCCTTCTCTGCCTCAAGTTTTCTTAATGTCGATGAACTTAACTTATCTCCACTAGATCCTTCGGAAACTAGATCCACAACTTCAATCTGCACATTATTCATTATACTGTTACTATAGCCTGATCTTCAAAAAATTTTCCCACAAACTTTAAACAAATCTACTTTGATTTAGATGGTACATGGAAAACTGGAACCCAAACCTTCAGCTGGGATAGGCCTCTGTCAGCTCTCTTCTTATTGACTGAAAGGCCACCAGGTAATGTTTCCTTGCTGCCAGAAAATCAAATCCAATTAGTCAAGATCAGTTATGGAACACATTTTCCCTGAGATGAAGTTCAATTTCTTAATATTGCAAACATGTTGAACTCTCAAAGAACATAAGCAAATTCAGCATTTGAGCTTGATACAAGCAAGCAGCACACAGGTTAAGAGATTAGCAAAATAAAAATGTAATTTGCAGCATCATCCTAAACCTGAGATGATACAAAAAAGAGTTCTTTCACAACATACCTGACAACAATAGCTTCTAAATTTTCATCAACAATTGAAGGGCCATATGGGTCTGTAATCGGTTCAGTTTGCACTACAAGCTCTGGCTTAATAGACTGGAAGTTTTAGAAGGAAAACAAAGAATCATCCATCAGATAGAAAACAAGACCCAAAAAAAAAGAAAAAATCACATGCATTCATTACACCAGAAGATACCAACTGAACCATTTACTTCCATACAACATAGCAAAGCCGGTGGTCCATCTGTTTTCGCCACCAAGTCCAATCACAAGGCAAGACTCACATCAAAATATTTTGCCAGAATAAGTAAAAGCACAAGATGGGCAACACATAAAATCAGTTAGCCTCTGCTATCCCTGTCACAACATACAAACCAGTACCCCTTCAAGTTTAAAGGTTATTAACACACAGCAAAGCAAAGTTATGAAGAATTGACAGAACTCAGTAAATGCTTCTATAATTGAAAATAAGAACCAAAGAATAGAACATGCATCCATTTACCAAGTACCTTGATGTAAGCTTCAACATTACGCATCCTTTCGTCGACAGGTTGAATTAACTCTGCAAACTGCAGACGTGGGAAAAAGGAAATTCAACAAGTCAGAGTGCAATGCAAATAAAATTAAAAAGCAACAACTGAATTTAGATACTCAAGAGTTTGCAATGCATTCTTGCAATATCAATTTAAATAAAGGCCAACAAAGCAAACACAATAAGATAATTATTGATATTGCTACAAAGGTTACTGATTTTGACCACGAAAAGACGATGTCAAAACTTCAATTTAAAAGATCAATCCTCTGAAAGGACATTATTGTTCCACAAGATTATGCAACCTTACACAATGCACCAGCAAAGGCTTGAAAGCTCAGTCACAGATGAGATTTACTTTGAATCAAAACTCAACTAATAAAGTCATCAATCAAATTAAGCAATCTGGTACCGAAGTTTCAGTCAATTAATGATTAAGTAAATAGAGAAGGGATTAGGTACCTGTTTGTTGGTCAACATAGGTCCGTCACAAACTCCGACCACAATTCGATCCCTCGCAAGTTCAGCCGAAGCCTAGGTTTGATTGGAACAAAAAATTGGGTAGAAGATTAAAAAAGGGAAAAAAAACGAGTTTAATTGATAAAGATAATGCATTTAAAAGAAATTATGAAGAGTGAGGGAGATACCTTGAGAAAAAGGCGGTGGCCGTCGTGTAATCGGTCAAAGGTACCACCGAGGACGACAGCTCCGTAAGAATTGTCGGGTGAAATGTTGGAATTGACCACTGATTCATCCAAAATCGCCATTTTCATTTAAAACAGACGAACCAGATTAATGACTAATGATTTCTTCTAGCAGATAAATTGTCCCCTTTATTCCGATTTTGTGGGACCGCTTAGGCAGGTACACCGAATCTGGACTTGATTTGTTTGTTTGCTTGCCTCGCCCTTTGCTGACCCTAATGGTGGTGATCCTGTTACTGTTTCATTTTGGGGCAGGTTACGTTGAGGGTCGGGAGCAGTGTTGTTGTACTTGCATCCGGTACATAAATGATGTGCTTCACAACCACAGGCACGTCTCGCATTTTATATGAATTTTCCCTTTTTTCACAATTAAATTATGGAAACATATGTCTAAAATATGGTATTGTACGGAAATTTTATATAACGCTAAACAGAACTTATATGCAAGTTAAAATTTTGTAACGAGTAGAAAATCTTACCGGTTCATTTACTAGAGCAGCAGTGTAGATATTCAATCATTTTAATTACACCTTGAGCCCAATAATAAATACATTGTTCATATCTAATCCACCAGGATCTCTTATTACAAGCTTTGTAAATACAATTGGGGGAATCGAAATGGGCTACAAGTAAACGGAACATTGGTACCGTCCACTACGGAGCTCTTCATTATAACTTATAAGCACCCTCGTAAAGAAACACTTCTAGTAATTGTGAGACTAAAAAAGAATATCGCAGCATAGAAGATGGCAAATGCTTGATTTAGTTTCCTCCATAAATCGATTTCCTATTGTTGATGATGCTCTACCGTGCAACACTAACTCAATGAGAAAACAAATTGTAATCTGCATTAGCAGAATTCACGTCTTCTTTACAGTAGCGAAACACTCTTTCAAGAAATTATGTAGCTCCGATAAGTATCTGCTGGGGAAAGTCCGGAAGTGATCCACGTGGGCAGATGGCCCAAAAATAACAGAAAATACCTTTCTACCTGTCTTCCTCTGCTCCTCAATTAGCAATTCCACAGACTGATATGGGATCACCTTATCACCCGTGCTATAAAGGTAAAGGTGAGGGCAGGCTGGCGGGTTATTTGTGACAGCTGACACAACTTTTTTTATTCTCCTGCAGAACAAGGACCAATTAATTGCTATCCTGAAACAATTTTTTTATAGTGAACATACAGTTCTGATCCGATGAAGCGGACAATTACTTCTCATCCAGGGAGTCAACTTACTGATTTACATCAGGCAAATTTATGATATAAGAAAAGAGCTTCTCCAATAATGACAATAGCATCGTTTCTATAATATCTGGTTCCTTGTCTTGCATCATTGACACACTCACTTGCCCTTCTAATCCATTTATTTTTCCATCCTCAACTGTAGAGTATGCTGAAGAGCTACGCTTCTTGAGTATAGCAGCACCAAACCCACCTGCCCAAACCTGATCAACATTGAAGAGCTATTATAGTATCACTCTGGTGTTGATGATTAACACTAATCAATAGCCAATTACATCTCAAAGGATGAAAAACTAAGCAATGAAAAGAAAAGAAAAAAAAAATTACATAGTCCACAAGAAGAACCAATTAACATGGCCAAATTCTAGTCCTTGTATGTTGAACACATCTCTGTCTCCTCCGGATTGTGGTGAGTAAAGAAGTTCCACTCAAGTATGTAAACACCAGAGTATATATGTACGAGCAAGAGCTAAAAAGTGACAGATGTATGTCTTAAAAGTAAGTGTAACAGAAAGGGACACAAGGATCCCAAATAATGTAATGCTCCCACTCAAAGAAACAAGATTCTATGCCATTTCTTATATGTCAAATCAGGGCTCTCTTTTATGAACACAGTTCACAAATTAAGAACTGGAACAAGTTTAGCAATCAAGAATTCATAAATTTTCATACATGCTTCATGAACACATGGACCTCCAAAAGAGAAGCACATTTTTGTTCACTCACATCCAAAGCGATTCTGTGCCTGCTAGTCCATACCTTTACCTTGAGAAAAGCTTGAAGAGACTTCTTAGAGGGTGGAAATGTAGGTAAATGAGCAAATGCGGAGGACATGGCACAACTCACCACTTGAATAGAGTCTGTGCAGTACAAGCAAGACATTGTTGATGGTGCCGATACAAGCTAATTTTACTATAGATTAGCAGTGTCGGACTTCTAACTTAAACAAGCAAATGTATCTCAGCAACCTTACGAAAGAAATCAACAAGCTTATGCACTGGTATTCACTATTCATCTTACATTTGACTTCCGAAAGATCTAATACATTTTCACAAGCCCGGTGTACAGACCAATTTCATTTTAACGGACACGAACACCACAAATTAACAATCAAATGCTGCCGACAACTGAACATCATAAGCAGAGGATACACAAGAACGTGAGACACTGTGAAGTTAGAAAAAAGAGTTTACAAATTAATTTTACCTTGGGATCAAATGCTCCAGCTCCCCCCGAATCAACAATGAGTCCTTTAATCTTCTGCATCAAATCCTCCCTACCCTGTAAACTGGCAAGGATAGAGCCACAGCTGCCAATAAAAAAATAAAGAATAAGAAAACATAACAAGAATAATAATAGAACTCAGAAATCAAGTGAATGAATCAACTTACACAAACCACCCAGTGTTGCTAAAGGTGTGAAAAATCAAGCAGCGTTGTTTACCATCCTGTTCCTCGTGAGAAACCCACGAAACGATCTCGTTAGACAAGTCGGCTATCCGCTTTTCAACCCCACGTCCCAGATCAAACGACAACAGCTCTTTGGCCTCAACAACGAACGTAATTGCGTTAATGCCCCTCGAATTGTACCACTCCACGTATCTCCTCAAGTGCTTCCTTCTGGCTCCGAGCCAACCTAACAACACGACCGTTACGGCGGTTTCCCTGTGGTCGAAAATTGAAGCGTTTTCTCCGTTGATAACGTTGCTGGGAGGACGGTGCCATGCGAATCCGGCGTCGTTTGGGCCGAAATGATTGGCTGGGGGTTGAGAATGAGAGTGATTGAATAACTTGTTAGAAGAAAGAGGGAGGAAGGGGAGGAAGTTAATGGGGTTTGCAGTGACAGACGACGAAGCGCGGATGCAAGTGCCAGACACGCGCACCACGGCGTCGTTTCTGGGGAATCTGAGGAAATGGTTTGCTGTTGTCTTCGTCAAGAAATGGCGATTGAGTGCTGCGGAGGCGTTTACCAGCCGTACGGCAGCCTCCATTGGATTGGCGTGGAATTTTTTTAATTTCAGTTTCAGAATAGTTACAAGTAGTTAACAACGGTATTTGGTTGGTTACCAAAATGCAATTTCCTGTCACTTAACGCTCGCCCAATTCAAGCTGTAATACTTATAGCTGCACTTTCCCTCCCACCGGGCAGCTCCTAAGCTCACCCAAAATTAATGTTCCATAACTCTTTAAGGGGAGCCTCTAAGTTATAATAATTGTACTATATATCTCTCATATGAACCATATAAAATTGTAAGACTCATAATTTGTGTGGTTCACATGAAAGATGTATGTTACAATTATTGTAACTTAGCATTTGCCTTATGTATTAGATCATTAACAACTGAGTGATATAATTCTTAAATAATAATAACAATAATAATGGAGGAATATACAGTTGGAAACAAATTAATTTTAAGTTTATATAAGTTACTTCGTATAAGACCTCATTTTTAGTGTCTATTTGGTATGATTTATTTAATAAACATAAGTGCTTATTTAATTCCATAAATTTTTGTTATAATTTTTATTATTTTTTGGTTGTTTTTTTAATAGAGTTTTTGAAGCTTAAATAAACTATTTTATCTCTATTAACAAAATCTTAAATTTTAGACTTTTGAGAGTAGAGGTTGAAAAACTTTTTTTAAATGTCAAAATACCTAAAATATCATTTACTTATTTAACAATCTTATTTATTCTTTTTATAATATAACTTAAAAAAATTTACTTATTAAAATAATTTCATAAATTTTTAATAAAAACTCTTATTAATAATCAAATAACTAACTTTTTTAATAAAAACTTTATTTATAAAAATTTTATTAATATAAACTCTACTTGAAAAATTGTATCAAACAAAGCTTATTATCGAACGGACGAAATGTCAACCCTCCAATCAATCGAAGTGAGGGTTGAAAGCCTAATAACGCAGCCGAAAAAGGGTAGAAAGCCCAAGGCAGGGCCGAAAGCCCATGTCACTTTTTAAATACACTGTGATATACGTAAATTTAGATTAGATTAAATAAACTGAATTAAATTTTTGTTATTAATAACTCATGCACGGTCGAATCTATAACCGATGTTTAGGAAAGCTCATTCCTTATCATTAGAGTAAAACCTTAACTTCAAGATTGAATAGAATTATACTAAGTACATTGACTAATTAAATTAACTTAAAAGAGAATTAAAAATATACTTAATATTATATATTTAAAATTATTTTACTTATAAATCAATACAATTATTAATTAGAAATTTTGTCTGACTTTTTTTTTTACAAATTTATTACATTCACCATATGTCAGCATATAAAAAATCTGTATGCAATGTTGTGTATAAATAGATGACATATCGTACAAGTAGCAAATTGTACGTAATAAATAATTTATATATTTAGTATATTATAGCTGTTTGTTACAGCTGATGTAACATAAGCTTTGCCTTAGAAAATAGATGGCATTTTATAAAACTTTCGTGGAAAAATAGTGCGGTTTGTCATTTATATAACTTTATAATAGATGACATGTCATAAAATAGGAGGATGTAGGAGAAATCATTGATATATTTTAGCACATAGGCGACGTATCATATCATTAGTTGATTGAATTATTTAAATAAAATTAATTGAAGTTTATTGTTTTACAATAAAAATAATGGCAAGTACTAATAAATTGATATGTGTATAATACTAAAATAATTATAAAAAAATATTTTAATTTTTCATTGATTGGATCTATTTTACTTAATGGGATAGAATAAAGTGAATAAGTACCATTTAAATCATCATTCAATTGCCATTAGATTGAGTAGATTTAATAGATAAAAAATCAAGTCATGACTTGAATTAAAAAATTTTAAATTAAGGGAATCCAACCTATAAAATAATACATTAAAACTTTTAAAAATAGTATATATATATATTTGCTGCCATAGTAATTTCCTAAGAATAAAACTTTATACAAGAGTAGTTAGTTTATAATATTTATTTTCTAGCTTTTTCTTTAAAAGGCATTGCAGGTTAATTTTTCTTCCATGTCATAAAAAACAAGTGTACAAAATAAGTAATCAAATGTTATGATAATAAAATATATAATACATTAGTTGAAAACACAGGAGATACAATATTTTTCAAAAGCTCATGAATTATGATTTACCAAGAAAGGATAAAACTCTCAGTTATAATTTGGACGGTTCGAAATTTCCCGGGAAAAAAAACAAACAAACAAATTCTTGAAATCTCTGTGGGTGTGGGCTGTGGCTGGCTAAGACTCCGCCACAAGGGCCGAACTCCAACCACACTAATAAAATCGCACCCAAAATAAAAATCTTTTAACAATAACAGAATTAATCATTCCTTTTAACAGTCTCCAACTCTTTGAAGACACTCTGCTCCCGAAGATTTAGAATGTCTTGTTCGTTCGCTGCATCCCCTTTAGCTAGGAGAGAATTCTTAAACCCGGTCTGTGGCAGCAGCAGGTTCATTTCACCTGGGAGAATTTATCAGCCTGGTAAGTAGTCTTAAGCTCTGCTTATTCTTGTTTTCCTTATTCGCAATAAAAATTGGAAAGTGTTTGTTGTTTTCTTGACTGTATCTGTATGTACCTTTGATCTTTCTCTCTACTTAAAAAGGAAGCAAATGTGAAATAAGCAGGAGGGCTTTTGTTTTCAGAGGAATTGTGGCTTCTGGTGCTTCGGTCATTGGATCTTCTTTGGTTACTGAACCTTCGCAAGGTCTTTTTTTCCATTTTTTTCGTTTTAATTCATATGTGTATATATATATATATATATATATATCGTCTGTCATAGAACATACCTCGATTATATTATTGAATTAGAAGAGTTCTTGTTTAACAAGAAAATGTTTTATCTTTATTCTTTGTATTGTGCAACTGAGACTCTACAATGGTTTATATCCAACTTTTCCTTTCGAATGAATTTGGAAATTTGTAATTATCTTACTCTGTTTGTATTTTCTAAAGGCTTAAGTTGAATTTTTTCGTAGGGATGGAGAGGTTACCATTCAAGCCGGAAGGCTATAATTTCTGGACATGGCGGGGTCACAAAATACATTATGTAGTTCAAGGAGAAGGGTCTCCTGTTGTTCTTATTCATGGTTTTGGTGCCTCTGCATTTCATTGGAGGTTTCCTACCTTTTCCCCTTTTCCATGTTCATTAATTTTTGCATTTTGTTTTTAATACAGTTGACTTTGTTTGTTTAGTTATTTAAGCATTAGATTCATAATTGTGTACTTTTTGAGGCTATGTCTAATTTCTCTTTCATTATGGCTGAACTTGAACTTCGGATGAAACTTGAACTGACAAATACTCTCTAATACCATGTTGGAGACAATTTTGGTTTGGTTATTATCTACACAAACAAATAAACCTATTTTGCCAGCACTTTGGCGTCATCCTATCCCTTAACAACTTTAATAGCTGACATTCTGTTGTCTCATGGTGGAAAAATGTCATCATCTTTCTTGAGATTAAGATGGAGTTTTTCATTTTCTATATTTGTACAGGTACAATATACCTGAATTAGCTAAAAGGTACAAGGTTTATGCCGTAGATTTGCTAGGTTTTGGGTGGAGTGAGAAAGCAATTATTGAATACGATGCTATGGTATGGAAAGATCAAATAGTGGATTTCTTGAAGGAAATAGTGAAAGAGCCTGCTGTTTTGGTTGGAAACAGGTAAATAACTTCTTTTTTCGTTAGGTAATCAAATTTCTTTTAAGATGAAGTCTTGTGACTTTGGTGTTCGAAGAGAGATCAAATTCTTATCATTTTTAAGTGCAACAAAAATCTCTCTGTTCTTTCTTGCTGATTTCCTTCCATCTTTAGTGTGCTTTTGATAAGGCTGTCTTTTCAGATGGCATACCAACTAACGATCCTGTGATTCCTGGTAATATTTCAGTCTTGGAGGGTTTGCTGCTCTAGTTGCAGCAGTAGGCTTGCCTGATCAAGTTACTGGTGTTGCCCTTCTAAATTCTGCTGGACAGTTTGGAGATGGAAGAAAAGGAAGTAATCAGTCAGAAGAATCAACCTTACAGAAAGTTTTCCTAAAGCCTCTGAAGGAAATTTTTCAGCGTATAGTTCTTGGATTTTTGTTTTGGCAAGCAAAGCAACCAGCTCGCATTGTTTCTGTCTTAAAGAGTGTAAGTCACTTGCTATCATATTTCACCAAGCCTTCTGCTTTTGAAGTGTAATGGGAACTTTAGCTTAAGTAGTATTTCTATAAGTGGTATGAGGCATACATTCAGGATCTGTTCTCATTTTCTTTGTTAAATGTGAAGCATGGCTTGTCTAATGTACTCAGGTAGTTATTAAGAGTGTTAATGAGACTAGTTTTACTTGAATGTTATCTAAAAGCATCAGCTTTTCATCCATCATCTCAAAAAAAAATCAATGTGTCCTGATTGGAAATTTTGAAGATGCTTTATTAAGTTTATGTTATGCACAATCATTTTGCTATTTTCTTTATAGCTGTTCAGAATTCATGAATGGGATAAAGAATATGTTCATGATTATCGAATTGGTTTTGTAGGACATCAACCTCAGTACTAAAGTGCTGTGCCTTTAACTTGTATTCACTTTGGTTAATGGCTCTAAATTAGAGCTGCATTTTCCCGTTTTGCATTTTTCCATCTGTTAAGACATTGAAAACATAATTTTTGCCTTTTATATATCAATATTTTTTTAATGTGCTCGTCATAAATACATTTTTTCCTGGCTTATGTAGGTATATATAAATTCCTCTAATGTGGATGACTATCTAGTGGAATCAATAACAAGGCCAGCAGCAGACCCCAATGCGGCAGAAGTTTACTACAGGTGTGTATGGTAGTTCCCAACTATGAAAACCACTGCATTTTCTTCAGGATGAGTGCAGGAAAATCTTGAACTCTCATCCAGACTATGCTCCATTTTCTTCTTCGCATTGGTGCAGAGGTGTATATGTGTACTAATTACACCAGCATGAATTACTAGAAGGGCCTAAAACACTGTTAATTAGTTGTTCACAATCTACTGGGAAGTGATAGCACCTCTTTTTTTTTTTTTTTTTTTAATCCCATCTCAACATTTTTTCTATAATCTTTTTTGGAATGTTTTTCACAGATTAATGACGAGATTCATGTTGAATCAAAGCAAATACACTCTAGACAGTGTCCTAAGCAAGTTATCTTGCCCATTGTTGTTGCTCTGGGGTGACTTAGATCCATGGGTAGGTTCTGCCAAGGCTACCAGAATCAAAGAATTTTATCCAAATACGACGCTGGTAAACTTTCAAGCTGGACACTGCCCTCATGATGAAGTACCGGAGCTTGTCAATAAAGCTTTAATGGACTGGTTATCAACTGTAAAGCCACAAGCATCTTTTCAAGTACTGTAAATTAGTCAGTTTATAAACTCACATCTGTCTCAAGATTTTACCTGTAACACAGCTGTATACTGAAATGGCCATTTTCAAAAAGAGAAAAAGATATTTAATGGAGGAAAATTCGATAAGGAAAGAAGCCAGGCTCAACATCGTATTGTTATGCATTTGATTAATCAGTTGATGGAGGATTATTTTTCCATGTTATCTTAAACACAGTTTTTTGAAATGATAATTGAGAATTCATTTTCATTTCTGCCGCAGCCATGCCGGAGATTCATGATTCCTTCGTCTGAGAATCAATCCGACAGAACGGCAAACAGACAAAATAACAAAAGACATAATAACATCCTTGATGACGAGCTTAGAGATAACGGGGAAAACAACACGCCTAAATGTCTTGTTATTGAAAGTTAGGAATTTGCTGAATTAAAAAAATCTAGTGCATGACAAAAATCATATTCACCAATGAGCTGTCTGCTTTGTAAGCATCGCATTTTATAAGCATCTTCTTGGACGCCTTAATTTCTTCATATGCGTCATTGCTATTTTTCTATTGATTCTTTCAGATATCTACAAAGCGAAAATATATGCAAAGTCTCCAGCTTCAATGTCCTTGATTCATTCCTTGTATAGTTTTGCTCACTAGTTCGCTTGCCGAAAGTAATGGAGAGTTCATCAAGATATAGCGGGGCTCTTACTCTTCATTCTCATAAATCTGCCCCAATGAAACAAAATAAGAGCGGATATGAACCGTCTGATACGGAGACAGAGTGGCAAGAAAGTCCCTGGCATGATCACAATGCAAAGAACGGAGGAGACCTCGCTGATGATTCTAATTTACCAAGAAACATCTCCACCAGCTTGAGTACTTCTTCTGCGAGACATGCTTTGAAGATTGACAAAGATGACAGATTTGGTTCTCCTCCTAAATTCAGCAGCCCGGCTAGAAGGAGACAGAGCAGCAAGTCTCCTTATAAACCAAGAACTTATTATAGTGTTAGTAACCTTTCTTCTATGCCCAGAAATAATGTTAGTCCTTCCTCAAAATCTGAGCGTCGAAGACATTTATCTCCTTATAAACCAGCTGTTGGTAACACTCTGGATGACGTTCATGAGACGCCAATTAGATTGAGTGAGAAACCAAATTATAATCGTAGAGCAATGACTGCACCAAAACTGAGACCAGTATTAAGAGATAAAGAACAAGAGAACAATCATGCGATTGTAGGGCAGAAAGAGAGGATAACATCTGCATCATCATTGCCAAGGAACCCGATTCGGAGACAGAGAGAAGTAGTTTCAAAATTCGAAGCACCAACAATTGGCGAACTCAATGAAATGGTTGCCAGTGCAAAGATGTTTCAAGGTCCTATAACTACTACTAATGCTGCACTAAGATTTGAAAGCACAGACTCAATTGGGGACATCTTCTTTTCCCGTGATGGTTTTGCAAAGAATGGAGGGGTTCAAGCTGATGTGCATCCAAGGCCAGTGATTTTTCCACAAAGAAACTCTTCTTCTCACCATGAAAGTAGATCAAATAGTGGTCTTGGTATCGATCAAACTCCTCAAAGACCTTCACTGCCAATACCACCTATTACACCTGCCAACTTAATTGTCAGCAGACAGAGTAGTAATGGCAAGTTTAGCTCCGAGGGTAGCAAGACAAGTTATGCTAGTGTTAAATCAAGCACAAGCTCCACAAAGTTTGCAAATAACAGGCGGAAGACTGGCCAAGCGGATGCATGGTTTTCTTGTATGAAGAAAGGGTCGTGCAGAAAATCAAAATCATCTCCTGAGAAGAGGGCATTTGATGAAACTTCATTTATTCAGAAAGCAGTTGTGATTGAAAAGTTGAGACCATTTTGGGCTGACAAGCATCAACCTAGTTCTTTGAATGGATTCATATGCCACAAACATGAAGCTCAGTTTCTCAAGGAACTTGTAAGTTGATTATTTTTCTCTATGCAGAATTAATTTTTTCATTTTTCTGAGTCTCAAGTCATAATAATTTTCATTTAGGTTGTGGATGGAAACTGTCCTCATATCTTGATCAAGGGACAATCTGGTTCTGGTAAAAGAGCACTGGCCATGGCCCTGCTCCACGAAATATATGGTGACGCATGTTGGAATGTATGTTCTTTTCATTAGATGCAGAGACATTAGAGTTTCCAGTTTCCATGCAGTTAAGCTGACCTTGGTACTTTTTTTCTTTCTTTTCTTCTCAGATATCTCATGATTTAAGATACTTCCCAGTTCAGGTATAATTCACTCCCACTTATTTCATGTTCCGTGTATTTCACATAATCAAGAATCTGCCTTGAAAATAAATGCTCGTGGCCTAAGTGTCTAAACATCGAAAATAAAATCTATTTTCAAGCCATGAACGTAAATAATTAATATCACATATATAAATTAATGGAGTTATGAGTACTTGTTATCTTTTTCTTGACAAAGAACCTCAACTGATGCTCGTAACAACTATAGTAGCTTTGGCTACTGAAATCTTGTTTCACATCTTACTCTAACTAAAACCTGGAACTGGATTTTCTGAGTTTCAAAAAGTGGGATATATCAATCATTCTAAAGCAAGGTAGATTGTAGCACTCTGAATCTTTTGTATCAAGGATATACCATTTATTCAATTTTGTTGTCATCTTAAAGAGAATTAATAATCAACATTACAACTATATTTTCATCTCGACAGGAAAAATGGCCAACGCAAGTATTGGTCCCAGTAGCATCCAGTGCTCACCATGTGGAGCTCAACGTTAATTTGCAAGCGAATGCTAAATATGCATTAATGGGTTTAGTCAAAGAAATAAGAGACAACCTTGCTATTACCCCTGAAGTCAGCAATGCAAGTTGCAAGACCGATCATAAAGGTTTGAATTCTTTGGATGCGTTCAGATTCACTTAGTCATTCGCCTGAAACTAAAAAATCTCCATCTAAATTCAGTGATAGTTATTTATGAAGTCGACAAAGCAGCAGAGCACATTCAGTACCTGATAAAATGGATTATGGACGGCTACACAGATTCTTGTAAACTCATACTCTGCTGTGAAGATGATGTAGACATCATAGAATCAGTGAAAACCCACTGCAAAGTTATCAAGGTTGATCCTCCTGTTACCCATGAAGTAAGTGTCTTATTGATTTTATACCGTAGAATTACTTGGATGCATTTAATTGACTATTGGACTAATGGCTATTCTTGAGCTTCAATTTTCCAGATAATGGAAGTTCTTATTCAGATAGCAAGGAAAGAGGACTTTGATCTATCAATGACCTTTGCTGCTAAGATTGCTACCAAAGCGAAGCAGAACCTGAGGAAAGCCATCATGGCTCTAGAAGCCTGCAAAGCACTCAAGTAAGCAATTGAATTTTCAATAAATTTGCAAAGCCCTCTTATGTCTTAACATACACGTAATTTTCGATTTTAATCTTTGCATATAAATTGCAACATTTTTAACAATAACATTATCTGTATTTGAAGCTCACATTACTTTAAAATAAAATAATTTATCAAATATCTTGAACTATTATGACGATTGTTTTTGAAATCACGGCAAAAACAAACTGACCTACGAAGTAAACAGAAAATAAAACTTGTAAATTGTTTAATAGCTGTTCTCACATGAGATGTTGTGATCATGAAGCTATCCTTTTGCCGATGACCAACCAATTCCTCTTGGATGGGAAGAAGTGTTAAAAGAATTGGCTGCAGAAATACTGGCTGATCCATCACCTAAGAGGTGGGTATGAATAATGGAAATAATTATTGTTTTTAACTAAGAATTATATTACTTGAATTGCTTGAAAGCAAAACTGGCATGTTAACATATTTGAAATTATCAGACTAGTTATGGTCCGAGGAAAGATTCAGAAGCTTCTTGCGGAGTTTGTTCACCCAAAACTGATTCTCTTGGTGATGCATTATATATAGCTCAGTGCAATTTAGTTAATTATTTAACAATATCTAGTCTTCTGATAGACTTGTGTTCGCAAAAATGCAGAAGCTAGTGGAACAATTCCTTAAGAGCGTTGAGGCTAGCTTGAAAAGGGAAATTTATTACTGGCATGCTTATTACGTAAGTTTACTCACTTGCACTGCATGGTTTGTTGATTGGTCTCCTGGAAAATTAAGGTGAAAATAACTCAAGGTTATCACTGACAGGATAAGAGGCTCCCAGCTGGAACAAGCGCTTTACTGAAACTGGAAGGTAATTCATCATTTATATATAATTTAACCCCCAAGTCTAAGAGGCTAGGAATGTTATGCAAAAGGAAGTTCTTACTTCCAATGATCGGATGTATGATCAGCTAATCAAACACGTCTTTTGCAGAATTTGTGGCCAAATTCATGAGCATATACAGAGACAGTTGCGTTAATCGCCAATTTGTGTAATTTCCAAGGATTTGATTGAAGGCTATATACATGCATCTTCTTACATATCCATATGGGTTGTCGTTAAGTTCATGTCAGTATTTCAAATTTCAACAAAGTAAGACAATTAGAGGCCCTGTGGCGTTCGAGGCTTTACAAAAACTTAAAATTATTAATTATTGCTGAAGGAGTATTGTCATGAGTCAAAAGAGAATTATCAATTTCCAAGCCTCTGAGAAACTTGGGTAAAGAAGGATTGCCTGTAAAAAATGAATGATGATGATGATTCAGCATCGCAAATTTCTTTTTTTGAGAAACAAACGAACCGCCTTGGTTGGGGTTGGAATTGGGAGTTTGGGACCATGGCTGCTACAGCACATGCACGTGGGCCTCCATTTCAGTTTTTGGAGACATGTTGCACCTCCACTTATGGCTTTCTTGCTCCCATGCTCCATGGTCAAAATTGTTTCAAAGCTCGTTAGTTGAAATTAAATGTTATATACATCAAGCCATAGAATTTGCTCAATTTTAGCATCGTGGTATCAAGATATCCATCAAGTATAAAAACATCCTTGTATCAAATATCAATATGCTCAGTCATTTCCCTAGGCTTTAGAAAAATTTATTTGTGTCAAGATAACATTATCCATTGGCTAACAGGTTTTCCTTTTTCCTATTTCTTTCCACGGACAGTTATCAAAAGTCTTCAGCATCTAAAACATAATAACAAACAGTTAAGTATCGACTCATCAGTTTCTTGCAAAACATCAAAGTAAAATCTTCATCCAACTTTTTTGCACAGGGAAGAGTAGCACCGACCAGAGGTCCAAAGATTAGTAATTTCTGCTTTACATACAAGATAAGCAAACAACAAAAGTAAACGCTATATCCCACAAAGGTTCTCATATTTAATAGAGTAATGACAGAGCCACAACCACCTTGTACAAACAAGTGCATACAACATTGTATAAAATGAATATTGTATTTAATAACATGTGATGCACTTCCGTGAACATCCAAAGGTACAACACTCAACAATATACCCATCCAAATCCTCCCCCATCTTTTTGTTAATTATGAAGCTCTCAATCTCTGGGTATACGGCTACTATTTTCAGAAGACTTCTTACCGTACGTCTGTAAAAAGCAGTGACAGTTTTAGAAAGAATAGAGAAATCATCCTAGTTAAATGACCAACAAAAATTACAGCAGTGGCAATTTGCTGAATTATTAAAGAGCTCACCGGCTTTCCACTATTGAAAGGGACATATTTGTACTTGATCATGTGTAAGATTTGGCGCTTCATTGTGAGCACAAATAAAAAAATCCAGTAGCACAACAGTATTGGCCAGAAAACAGGTACATCTAACACAGAGAAGAAGGTCAAGAAAAATGCTACAACAAAAGCCTTCGTGAGGGCATACCTGTCATAAAATTGCGTTATAAATCTGCAAATTAGATGGCTTATCTCAAACCATTAGATATACATAAGAAACAAGCTCTAGATATCTCCCAAATGAAAGTTGAAATACCAGCTCCAATTGACAAGAGGAATTGGGTAAACTAATGCAAACTTACGGAAGAGTGACAGGATCCCTTAACAGTACAGTTCACTTACAAAAGGCTGCTACTCTTTTGAGACTTCAGCTTAGGCACGAGACTAAAGGATCTCACTCAAATCACTCCAAAAGCCTAAAAGTCTAGGGTACATCTGTCATATATAACTATCCACCAGTAGCATGCCATTAGCACATTTATTTCTCTCTCATTTTTTTTAACAACCACTATGACAAATATTTAACCGTAAATGCATTCGCGATAAGTTTTATTGAATTTTGTTGTATCGTAAGCTTTATCCATCACTCAGAAAGTAGCATCTTTTTCTCGATCTATGATGGTAAAACACACAATAATTGAAAGACGTGTACAAGAAAGATAGCATCATTTCCCAGTATATTAAAGCCCAAAAAAAATCACAGCGATTAACAGAAAGCTGAGACCTATAACTAGTTAACTACAGAGTGATATAATTAGTTTAGGCAACAAAACTAACTTTCATTTGAGTCCAACCCTACTGCAGTACAAACAGAATTGATAAGATTAAATCTCAAGAAGCGATCCGATTGTTCACCACATCAGGACAAGAAGCAAAAGACAATTATATAAATTGCTTTGCCTGCATGCTGGCTATTGTGCTATTAGAGGCCACCTGGGTAGTGGACCACAGCAGAATAAAAAGCAATCATAGTCATTTAGATGGTAGAACCAATTTTACAAAGCAATGGTCTATATCTCTCCCGCTGCACCCAGGGTACGAAGCAATGATAGTCATCTACGTAGAGCAACCAATAATTTGAAGCAATCAAGCAAAAGTCATGCTATCTCGTAGGGACTAACTCATATTAAGCCTATCAAGCCTTGTACCCAGAAAAAAAATAAAAAATAAAAAATTGCCAAGACATGCAATTTGGAGAATTTAACAAACAGAGAAGATAAGAAATTACCAAAACTTAAACTCAGGCAATCGTCGAACGAAAGGCTTGAATTCATCAGAACCCTTTGTAGGCAATGAAGCCGTATTCAGAGCTTCAAGCTCAGGATCAACACTTGGTGACAGAAACCCAATCAAAAGGTTCAATATATAGATCCCAAGACCATAGGTAACAATATAAAAGCCTTGAACATAGAAAACACGCAGAACATATATAGCTGCCACTGCCAATGTCCCTAACCACCTCTCCATCGTATTAGGGGTAGACTTATCCAAGTAATACTGAAATTTTCTTGAAAAATCGCTTTTCCATTTCATAACAGACGCGGCACCATCACTTCCTAATCCTTCCATGATAATAAAGACTGTTGCTCGTTGCTCCTTCTGATGTTAAACCTACATGAACCCAAAAAAATGATAAATTAGAATTGGCAGTATAAAAACTAGGGCAAGAAAGAAACACAATAAATCAATAAGGCAATCTTCATCAAGCTAAGGCAAGGAATCAGTAATTTCCTACACTTCCAAGCAATCAAACAGATGATTACCCTAATTTACAAAAACTACAACTGTAAGTCTTTGATGGGAAAGTAAATTACTTTATGGCTTACGAGATGCAATTATTTGAACTCAAGGCAAATTCAAAGCCAATTTAGCTAATTAGCATTAAGAGATAAAAGTGGAAACTTACCAAATGAGTAAGCTGGGGATTCCAATCGAAACTGGGCTATGAAGGAGGTGAAATTACAACTTGGGCCACTGGGTAGTGGTTTCTGTTACTTTCCTTGTACAAGATGAAGGGGCAATTTAATTTTAATGAATACCTACGAATATCAGATACAGGCATTGAGGCGGCAGGCGGGGAAACGGATGAAAGTCAATGTCGTTTTTAGTCTTGTAAATGGGACACAGCAAATTATGCCACATTGCTATACGCAATGAGGCATGTTAACTGTAACTGTCATTTCATAAAATTAATAGGTATTTTTCCAGTATGAAATTTTAAAGTGTGAAATGGTCTGAAAGTTTACTCCATCTGCTTGTTCTTCTTCCCTTTTTTTTTTTTTTCTTTTTTTGGGCCAAACGTAAATTGTGAGGTAAAAATTTGGGTGTAAAAATCAATGATGAACATATTCTTTAATAGACAAAAACTAATAATTAAAACTTATGTTAAAGAATTTTTTTAGAATAGAATTTGATTCCATTGTTTTATATACTAAATTATTATTAATTCATTTTGGACATGCAAGATACTTTGATTGGTGTTTTGAGTAAATTAATTTAACTAGTTTAAGTAAGGTATTTTTTTGATATTTTAAAGGGATAGAAAGTAAAACTTTTTTTTTTTAAATTTAGCTCTGAAGTGCAAAAAATAATTTTTAAAGTGCAAATAACCTCACTCGTTTATTACTTGGTGAAGCTTATTCTATATACAAGGATTAATTTTGGATTAATCTCGTGAATTGACTATCTTCAAACTATCCATTTGCATTTTAAAAATCTCAATTTATTCTCTTTTTTTAGTTAAGAAGTAAAATAGTAGTAGTAGTAGTAGTAGTGGTAATAAAAAAATCATAAACTCACCCCTATTTTTTTAACTTTCTCTTTTAAAAAAAAAAATAAAAATAGATGTAATTTGAGACTTTCAAAATTAAGAGGAGTAATTTGAATATTAAGAATAATCTGAAATTTATCGTAGATATAAAGATGTTATAATTCCAAATGGCGCCATAAGGCAGCAACCCTTCTTCTCTGAATTTGAATGCACTCTGATCTATTTTCTTTAAAAAAAATTAAAAAAAATTGCATATATTTTTCAAGTGCCATTGATACAGTGTATTTATGCGCCGTGCTGGACAAAAGGACATCCACTCTGGGTCTCTTTACTTTATATCTCTTTACTTTATATCTCTTTACTTAAGGCAAAGGAAGGGTCTGAAAGCATTGTGTGGGCTAAATGTTCTTTATATTTAAAAATATTTCTCCCTTGCGAAATGCAAGTGGAGTATGGACATCCCTCTCCTGTGAGGGGTTATTTATCTGGGCATGTACTTCATAGAATTCATTGTAATAATATAAGTCCCAGTCATGTATATCTGATTGTAAATATCAGTGTAATATCTCTGCTACAATAAGCAGTTGTTGTAAATATCTGTGTAATGCAGTAATTTGATGATTAATCAGTATTAAAAAAAAAAAGAAGGGTATGAAACAAGGGCACAGAATCCCACGTGTATGCCTTAAAAATAAAGTAAGGTCCCAAAGGTTCAAACGATGACAAAAGAAACTCGGGCAAATTATTCCACCTCTCGTCTTCTCATTTTATTTGAGCTCAATTATATATGGATTCATTATGCTAGTGGTGAATAGTAGTAATGTTCGTCCTTCAAAAAGCACTTGTCTAGTGGACTCAAATCATCAGTCAATCTAAAGTTATTGAAATATATGCTAAAGGTAAGAGGAATAAATTATATCATGTGAAAGTGAATTAACTGGTTACTTTTTTACACTTTAAAGACTATTCTTATAATTGTGCTAGGAAAAAGTTTTCATATGACTCGTTAACACGATATCAATCAACACGATGAAAATAATTGTTGAATCGACTTTCAATAAATTGGGTCGATGATGGGTTAACCTATTAAAATTCATTTCATAATAGGTCGGATTCATGTTTAAGATCAAAAATCCATTTTATCCATTACCCATTAACATTTAATATGAAGAATTTAATAAATTTTATAACTTAAATTATAAATTTTTAAGTAAAAATAAATTGATTACTTAAGTAAAGTTATGACAAACTCTAAAATTCCTAAATATCTATTGTAAAATGTGTAGCCATCACTTTACATTTGCATCTCCTTACGTAACAAAATTCTCTTTCTATAAATTTATTTTTTTCTAAGATTTTAATCATTGATATTGATGCCTAGAACTAAACAGTTTTTTTTCTTTTAATCTTATTTGATGGTGTTAAACATGAAACATATTAATATTTTCTTTTGTTTGGTTTAACATTCTCAAAGTGCTTTGTTTTATAAATTGCTATTTTTGTTTTAAACAAAAGATATGATACCAAAAATAGTGAGTTAAATGTATCAGCCCAAGTTTTTATTTTTCGGCCTAATAAGTTAACGAGTGAATTCATATGTATGTAATTTAACACGACATAAAACTGCTTAGACATGATTCATTAGCGGACCTACTTGTGATAGTCCTAAAAAAAAAGATTTCAAGAACATCAACAACGAATTCAGAACATGATTGCTTGCTCATGAATGCTTTTTTAAAAGGCATATTCTCAAAGATAATTCCTTATGTCATTGTGTTTAGCTAGAGAGTGGTTCTCAAATTGTCAAGAAAATGATCACCATTTGTTTGTAAAATTTTCGATATCGTCATATATCTCAATTTTCATAACTGGTTGTTTCAAGAACACCCATGAATTATCCAAAAGAATTTTAATTTCTCCAAATTCAACCACAATTTTTCCGACTATCATCCAGTCGATTGCAATTTGCAAATGGCATAATGCTCTTTTGAAAATTATGATAGCCACTCATACATTCAATTCAAGATAGAATATAATGAAACCTCAGATGCTGTGGTTCGAATCTGCCGGCTCGTTTTAGGAACGACATTTGTACATTACATGCTATGCATTAATTAGTGAATAATTCTTACATTCAATGTCGAATTTGCATTTAATTTTTTAGACATTTTGAGAATAGTTTGCTGAATGGTGTTTGGATGATATGATAAAAATTGAAACATATAGTGGAAAAAAGTAATTATAAGAAAATTTTAGCAGTAAAGTAATAACTAATTATACAGTCATAACTATTGTGTATAAAGTGGTAGCAATTATAGATAATTATGTATGTCCTATAATATTTTTATCTAATTAATCTTTTCATGCCATATCATTTTATACGTACTTAATATATGTTTATTTGCCGTGAGTGTTTGTAATAATATGATTACTATGTTATTATTTGAAGTATCATTTCTTCTTTTGTAAAAAATAAGGGCGTAAGTAAAGTTCAAATTGATTTTTTAATATCTTATCTTCCAATCTTTCCTCAAGATTCGAATTCAAATAATCAACCAAACAAACGTACATAAAAACCACTAGGTGACACCTTTGAAAGATATTTGAAGGATTATTTGATCGAGAACAATCTACTTTTCATGCGGACCACTCGATAGAATATAACACAAGCAATGATTTTATATGGTGTTACTACTTGGACGTTTTTGACTGAGCGGTGAAACAAAGCTCATTTGTAAGAGTTCTTACTCAATGATTGGAGACTCAATTTATCTGATTCCCTATATTTGTCGATAAAGGTAATGGTTCGACTATGTTAAAGCCACTTTAAAACAAATCATTTTTTCATAACTATACGATTAAAGTTATAACGAGTTTTTTATTATTATTTTTAATTATTTATCACTTTGCGTGTATGGGTATAATTCGTACTTTATCTTAAAGTAGCTCTAAGATAGCCATGACCCAAAGATAAATATATTTTTTGCAAATTAAGCAATCGAAAAATAAAAAAAATAAAGTACAGAGTTTTGAAGAAGTGAATTGGTTTAAAATAAGTATAAAAACAAAAAAATTGTATTGGTCCTCAGACAGGACAGCAGTTGCACTTGTAATTTTACTACAAATGACGAGAATAAAGAGGATAAAAAGAAATCAATCAGGTTCTCACGCACCATCAACACACAGAACCGTCGGATATCGTTCATTTAAATCCAACGGGCAAATATCAAATAAAAGAAATAGGAGAGAGAGAAAGAGAAGAAGAATAGCGCCTTCTCGCAATTGCTCTCTTTTCATTTCCCCAAATGGGCAGAACAGCATAGAGGTCTCAGCTTCACAGTGTTTCTCCATCGGTGTGTAATATTGGGTCACGCGAGAGCGAGAAAGCTCTTAGGCCCTCTCCTATCCGGTCCCCGAAACAAAGGCAAGGCAGCGGCTTGCTAAATACATATCAAGTGGAAGTGCGTTTGTCATTGCCAACTGTGAATGTAAGTTTCGCGATCATCTTCTACTCCTAGTTATGAAGCTCAGAATGTCATTGGAAGCTTACGTTGTGTTGCAATCTTTTTTCCTCAGTTTCCTCTTGTTTATCATCGCCTTGTTGTAAGATTGATTTGTTTTCTCTTTTTTTTTTCCTTTAATTTTCTTTTCATGTAAAAAGAAAAAAAGAAAAAAAGCATTACTTTACTTGCTGCTGCTTCATTACCATTTTAATTACGTGCTTAGTTTCTTTTGGTCAGACAATATCAGTCTATTATAATTTTTGCTGATTGTTTTTTGACAATTCGTTAGGAAAACTTTGTCAAATATATTTGTGGGCTTGTGCATGGTTACGCTTAATTACGCTGCTTTTATGATTTTGAAAAAAAAAAAATCCTGCAAGACTGTGTATACTAAGGTTTTTGTTTGTGTTAATTTTCATTCTTTCTGGTTGGATTTTCTCAAATATATTATTCGAGTTTACCTGGCTTTTTCGTCTAACATTTTTTTTTCACTTTTTTTTCCCCGGTTAAGCTTGTATGATTTGTACGAAATGAGTAACCATCTTGGAACCGCCGGCAGCAATAACTCAGGAGGCCCTCCAGTGGCTCTTAACGAAAGGATACTTTCTTCAATGTCGCACAGATCAGTTGCAGCTCATCCATGGCATGACTTGGAAATTGGTTAATTTTTTATTATTATTATTAGTATTTTATAGAATAAAATTTGTATCCACAAACAATTTTCTATTAGTGCTACTTTC
The DNA here is from genome assembly GCF_000493195.1 of Citrus x clementina. Taxonomy (NCBI): domain Eukaryota; kingdom Viridiplantae; phylum Streptophyta; class Magnoliopsida; order Sapindales; family Rutaceae; genus Citrus; species Citrus x clementina. The sequence continues at coordinate 1,843,102 of NW_006262075.1, read as the reverse complement.
TTTTTTGCATTAGCCTTTACGTGGCTCGGAGTTGTATCAAGGTCTTGCTTGAACTATCAATCATTTCTCATGGTGAATACAGCATAGATCGTGGACTGACCATGCTTTATGTTCTGATCTTTGCAGGACCAGGCGCACCGGCAGTTTGCAACTGTGTAAGTTTTATTTTCTTTCGCACCAGTTGCTAATTATAATTCACTTTTTGGGCCTGAGAGTCATCCTCCACAAAAATATTGTATCCCATTGGTTTTCATTTAACGTCCATAATATTTGCACATAAGGATCTTCATGTAGGAGAGAAAAACGAAAGTTGAGAGCCTTATTGTGTATAGATTATGTGGAAGGGAAAGCTAATAACAAAATTGAATCACTCGTGGAAAAAATACAGGGGTATGTAGGGAGTTATATCCCCCAATACTGTCACCTATGGCGGATACTGATTGATAAGTTCAGTGTTTCATAAGTCGCTTCTGTTAAAGATAACAAAAATCATTCTTGCACATATCATAGTGTAAATCTCTGCGGCAGGTGGTGGAAATTGGGAAGGGTGGCAAGGTGAAGTATGAGCTTGACAAGGCTAGCGGTCTTATCAAAGTGAGACTCTTCTTTTTCCTGTCTTAAACCTGCCTTGAACTCCAAAATAGTTAATATGCTGCTATTGAAAATTCAAATACGTTCCTTCTAGTGACAAGCTTCTTAGTTTTATGATTCAAATTTATTAAGTGAAGAAGCTGTAACGAATTATAAGCACAGCAGTTCTAATTAAAGCCTCAGAAGATCATGATGCTGTTGTTTCTAAATTAGTAAATGCTCAATAAATTTTGGGCACCAAAAGTGTGTAAAGAAATGTTTTTGTCTGTCATGTAACAACTTTTTCCTAATAAACAATGTTGTAAATTTTCTATGTAGATCTCTTTAACGAGGTTACGCATTTTTAACCTTTATTTTTGCAAATAATATATTGGTGAATGGACATATTGAGATCATAGAAATCGCGGTTAAATAGTGAAATGATAGCTTGTCGTGTATTGAATTTTGTCAGTTACATAATTGCTATGGAAGTTTATACTATGATTCCCATGATATATATCACACTTCATATAGTTCCTTTTTTCATGGATTACTAATTTGCTGGTTTTATTTACTAATTTACTGGTTTTATTATGTTACCATATGAATCTTTTTGCATGAAGTAACAAATAGTTGGGAGTTCTTAATAATAGGTAGATCGTGTTCTCTACTCATCTGTGGTCTATCCACACAACTATGGCTTCATCCCGCGCACTATTTGCGAGGATAGTGACCCAATGGATGTTCTGGTACTCATGCAGGTAGCACCTATTTTACTTTTCAGTGAGTTAGGATGAAGATAACAAAAGATTTTCAAATTTAAATTTTTGAATGTTCTCTTGCATAGGAGCCTGTTCTTCCTGGTTCATTCCTTCGTTGTCGTGCTATTGGATTAATGCCCATGATTGATCAGGTAACTGTTTTCATTTCCATTCTAACTTTTCAATCTCTTTAGTGGTTTTGAGTTGAAACATCGAAACATCATTGATGAACAGTCGGGTTAACAAAAGAATTTGGTATCCAAGGATGTGTAATAAAAAACAAGTTCTCATGCTGCATTTGATACTGGTGCTCTGCCTTGGGATCATTCATTTTAAGTCGGTTTAGCGAGAAACTTGTATTAGAATGCTTTGTTTCACTTGGTTCAAGTTGAAGTAAACAAAAATGTGGTATTAATTAAAAGAAGAAAGATATGGATTATAAATTGAAGACCCTAGATTTATGCATCTGATTAGGAAGAAACTTGTTGCAGGGTGAAAAGGATGACAAGATTATAGCTGTATGTGCTGATGACCCCGAGTTTCGCCATTACAAGGATATCAAGGAGCTTCCGCCACATCGTCTGGCTGAAATACGCCGCTTCTTTGAGGACTGTATCCACTCACTTGTATTTATCATTCTCTCATATAGTCTCATTGATTACTTGAGTCAGCACTCAGCGGTCAGCACCACTCCCAATATGCATAAGTTGCATTGCATTAGCATCAACTGATAACTTAAGAGTTGCATTGCAGTAGCATCGACTGATAACATAGAGTTGCATTGCTTTAGCATCAACTGATAACATGATTGAGAGCATGTACATCTGCTCGTCCGATCTAAAATATATACTCCATACATTTGTAATATCCTTCATTCATCATGAATAAAAAGACAAGAAGAACGAGAATAAGAAAGTTGACGTGGAGGACTTCCTACCAGCTGAGGCTGCCATTGAAGCAATCAAGTATTCAATGTAAGCTTTCTGAGTCCCGTAAACAACTGAACTTGATTGGTTTCAATTGTTCTGTTTAGCCCATTATCAATGCTTCTTTTCAAGTCGTCTCTCTTATGTGGGGGGTTTTCTGTTGCAGGGATCTGTATGCATCCTACATTGTTGAAAGCCTGAGGCAGTAAACTTCAGCAACAAAAAGGCAGTGACTTGTTTAGAATTTCTGTTAGCTACGACAATGGTGGTGAATGTCTGTGACTGTTTATGTAATATATTAACAAGGCTAGACTGTTGGCCACAATGTCACTTCACAATGTGTGTAAAAAGACTCCCTACTTTATGAACTTGTTATTAGGTATCTCGGCGTGGACAGCACCTATGTTGCACTCTTTCAAGTCGTCTGCTTCTTGTAATAAAATTATAAAAATAACAATAACAATAACAATAGAGCCACAAACAATTTTGTACAAGTTAATGTGTATAAACTAATGTAGACTAAAAAAATTGTCTGAAAAGTGATAACATTTTATTTTAATTATGCGGGTTTATGATGGTTTTATAAAACTAATCTTTTCACGTCATGTTAATTTGTATACACTTATTTAAATGAACTAGTTGCGGTTCTATCATTACTCAATAAAAATAATATTTCCAGTTTCAGTAGCTGCTATAATATTAAATATAAAATTTCTTTCTGAGAATAAATTAAAAATCAAAATTAAGTTTTCTTATAGAATAAACTGAAAGGGGAAAACATTGCTCAAGTGTTCAAATCGGCAACACGTGTCAGAAATCTGATAAGCGAACTTGAAGAAATGTAGGAAAAGTAATGTAGCTGTAGAGAACAAGTCGCTACCGACCAAACACAACTGTGACTGACTGACTGCAAATTGCAAATAGAAAGAGTTGCACGCTTCGCTCGGCCCTTTCATTTCTTCTGTTAAATCGAAGATCTTTGAATTTGATTCTGAGCTGACAGCGATGGGAACGCTGGGGAAAGCAATATACAGCGTTGGATTCTGGATCCGTGAAACCGGTCAAGCCCTTGATCGTCTCGGTTGCCGCCTCCAAGGCAACTACTACTTCCAAGAACAGCGTACGTCTCTAATTATCCTTTTAAAATATTTATATTTTGATCATTTTTCGCTCTTTTTTTTTCTAATAATAATTCGATGACCTCTAGTCTTCAGTCTTGAATGTTCTAACTTGATCAATTAAATAAACATTTGTCTGATTTTCAATTCTTAATGTTAACCAGCTAATTCCAGGTTCTGTTTGGGGCATGAGTAATGTGATTGTATTTTTTATTTCGTTGTTGCTGTTGTGGCTTTAGATTGGGTATGAATGACCATTTTCCTTTACAGATAGTTGGGTATCTTTGGTAGCTCAGAAGCACTTTCATCAAATTATATGTTCAACGTTCAATGTAGCTTAGAAACATATGCTTCTGCATAGCTATTAGGATGGTTTTATAATCGGAAGTGATTGAGATTTTAGTGAAATGACTTACGTTAGGGGTCTAATGTAACTCTGCTTTTCACATAATTTTATGACCAACAGATGTATATGCCAATGTAGGATGGTCGAATTATGCAGTACTGAATCTCTTGCTCTGTTTAGTCTCTATTAATGATGCTGTGTACTGTTTAGAGTAGTGGTATGCTCTTGTTTGCTTCTGTGTCTAAATTTTTCCTTAAAAACTACCTTCCCTTTGTCCCAGATTCTCTCTCTGCACAATGTTTCATTTTCACTCTTTTGGTCTTACAAGCTGGCATAACTGTTTTGTTTATGCACCATATTAATGCCATAAATCTTCTTATGCTTATCCAAGCAAAACATTCTTCATTCTTTATTGGAAGTCTTGCATATTTGTCTTACTGTTGGAGAATTCTCCTGACACTCTGGATTTATTTTATGATATATCATTCTTTCAACTGATTCTTAATCTTGGTTATAAAGTCTCCAGGCATCGAACACTCATGAACATTTTTGACAAAGCTCCTGTTGTTGACAAGGATGTATTTTTGGCTCCTAGTGCATCTATCATTGGTGATGTTCAGGTGGGCCGAGGTTCTTCCATTTGGTATGGATGTGTTTTGAGAGGTAAGATGAAATATTTTTCCCCCCAGTATGTTTGTAATTCTGAAATTCCATTTTACCTCTCCTTTTGAGATCTCAATAATTGGTCTACAAGACACTGATTTCTGAACTACTTTAATTATTTGAGTAAAATGTTGATAGTCTAGTGTTCTTTACGACCATACTGTAAAATATGAGCATAATGGTGTAAGTGAACTCAATTATTTATTTATTATGTCAGTTAGTATTTGATTTTCTCTAGAGTTTGTTACTGCTGAGCTGTTAGTTATCTCTTTTTCTCTGTGCGAGCGTGTGACCACTGCCACCTAGTAGATGTTGGTAGTTTTTGTTTGATTAGGGCTTCCTGTCTGCAGGTGATGTTAACAGCATCAGCATTGGATCAGGAACCAATATACAAGACAATTCCCTTGTTCATGTGGCAAAATCAAATTTAGCTGGGAAGGTTTTACCTACTATCATTGGAGATAATGTTACTGTTGGTGGGTGATGTACAGCGATCTTTGAAACGGAAAAGTGATACTGGGGTTGGATTTTATTTAAATGTCTTGAATTATGATTATCATTTAAATGGACAGGTCACAGTGCTGTCTTGCATGGATGTACTGTTGAGGATGAGGCTTTTGTTGGTATGGGTGCTACTTTGCTGGATGGTGTTTATGTTGAGAAACATGCTATGGTTGCTGCTGGAGCTCTTGTAAGGCAGAACACAAAGATTCCATGTGGGGAGGTCTGTGGGTGATCAATATCTATATAGCTTTTTGTATTTTTATTAATGGTATTTAAAGGTTTGAAGATTTTTTGTATAAGAATTATTTAGAATATACTGCAGCTGTGCAGCAGCAGCTCCATTAACCTTAGGCTATTTGATCACTTTTGGGCAAGTAGTGAATCTCAAAATTATCACTTCAGTGGTGGGGGATGTATATCCTGGTGTCTTGTTCCCCCTTTCTCCCTTTTCCGATTGTGCTTTTTCGTTGACCATATTGCTGGCTTGTGGTCTTAAGGAACGAATGTCATGAGCCTCATGAATTTTTGGGGGCCAGATATGGGCTGGGGAAAATTGGAGGTAGTAGTCATCTCTACTTCCACCTTCTATCTCCTGGTCATTGTTGATGAAAAATTGTGCTGGAAAGTGGTGTCGTGTCCAGATCTATGATTGTTGAGCCCTAGATATCATAGACAGTTATTTTCCTTTAGTCTAGTTTAGTCATTGGCCAGACTTGATAATAGATTTCAATTTAGTTATAACTCTGATGACAGAAACTTCCCAATCTGCTTAAGCAGTGCCTGTTTAATTTTATTAGTTTCCACTATCGTGTAATAATCTAAACATTCAAGTTGAGATAGTAGCTTCAACCTAGCTGGATGACTGTAGCAGGGTTTGGCCACAATTAACTCCTTACTGAACTTTGCTTTATTTATTTCCTGATGTTTCCTGAATTAAAGATCTTAAAATCCATTTATTATTCTGATTACAGGTTTGGGGAGGTAATCCAGCTAGGTTCCTCAGAAAGCTCACAGAAGAAGAGATGGCCTTTATTTCCCAGTCAGCCATAAATTATTCCAATTTGGCACGGGTTCACGCAGCTGAAAATGCGAAGAGCTTTGACGAAATTGAGTTTGAGAAGCTGCTTCGCAAGAAATTTGCTCGTCGTGATGAGGAGTATGATTCAATGCTTGGTGTTGTTCGCGAAACCCCTGCTGAGCTCATACTTCCTGATAACGTGATGCAAGATAAAGTGCCAAAAACAGCTTGAGTGTGATTAATCCAGGATAGGCTTCTCCTCTTGAGATTCAATATCACCGGAGTACCAGATATATTGTTTATTTGCGGGATTAGTAGGAAATGGGTGCTTTTCAATTTCAATAATTTTTTGGAGACCGCGCAAAATGCTAAGGTCAAATCATGGTGCACGTTTCAGGCATATAGCTGTGCTCATCCACTTTGGTTTTAAAGAGATTTTTTTTTTTAAATGCTTTTCTATGAAAACTTCCAAAACGAAAAACATGTTTGGATGTTTTTGATCATCCAGGAATTGTACTTTTAGGGCACGATTACGTGTCATTTTTTTTTTTACCAGAAATAAAGAATGTGGATTCAGGCAGGCGGCGGTGCATGATATATGTTGCAGTTGCACTATTCTGGATGCATCTTATTTGAATATGTTTCACATATTGGTTGGGTCTGGCAATGGAAACCCAGAACTGGTAGCACTGCCACTCTATATTCAAAGTGGATATCGACATGGGATAATTATTGTTGGCGGAAAGAAAAAACACGCAAGAAAGAATTCAGAATCAGACCATCTTTTGAGAAAATAATAATAATAAAAAATGTTTGTTTTTTTGAGAATAATAAAAAATGTTTGTTGCATGGTCCATTTTGGTAGATTGCATTTTATGTATTCCTATGACTCTTGTTATTTAGAATTTTCTGTTCGTTTCCTATGACTATCTGGGTTATTTATTTCATTTTCCTTTTTTTAAAAAAAAAATTTCAGGCTGAATCTGGAAAACTTTTGGAAACGATAATTGCCTGACAGTTGGTGAGGCGTCGTCAACCCCAAACATTACCAGTCATAATTTAAATAAAATGAATGATTGATTCAGCATCATTGCTAATGTTTCTTTCTTTCTTCTTAATCAATTTTTGGAATTCATAATCATGTCAAAAGTTGAATTCTTAAAACTAACGGTACGTGAAAATCTATGGGAAATTTATATAACTAGCTCGGATATTTCAAATTGGCCCCTCAATTTTTTTCTATTATAACTAACTAGCCAACTAACTTTTAGTTTTTTATGCGAAGATACTCTTACCACTCTCAACAAATCATTAAATTTGATATTTGATATTTTAAATGTCATTCTCTAGTTTATTCAAAACAAATAATTAAACAAAATAATGTTATTCGATCAGTAATTATAAAAATTAAAATTAAAATAAGAATCAGCCCAGGCATCTTACATTTCACCGTGACTGGTGGTGAAGTTTTGGTTGGTGCTGTTGAGCCATCTGTATTGTATTATTATTATTATGAAATGGGCAACTTATGGATGAGAAGAATATGCTCTCCCACTCATCAACTGGGATGTAGGGGCCCAATTTTTTGTACTATTTTGCTCCTTTCACAGTTTTACTGACCAATTCTTTCGATACTGTGTTTAGGAAAATAAAACATCACGTTACATTATTTCAACTTGGACTTGGTGTGTGCACATATATATATATATATAAAATTCAGATACTTGTACACTACTCAAATTGTTATTTAATATTATTATTCAACATATATCATTTTGGTCTGCTTCTAATTTTCTAAACCCACCAAATGCGTGCTTCCCATTATCCATTTCTATGCCAACCAAACTGCACGAATAATCATAATTAATAATAATAATAATAATACAGGCAGATCACAGATGCAGGATTCATTCAATTTCAATCATGCGCATTTTTATCTTCATTTTTTTAATTTGTTTTGTCGAATGATTGTTAATTTCTTTCAAAATTCAAAACTACAGAAAGGAATAAACCTAGCTGTGGTATTGTCTGTCCACAAGAGTGATAATAATAGCTTCGGTGACTTGTTTTATCAATTGGGATCGACCCTACAACGCGATCAAATCAAATCAATCAATCATAACTCATCACACCGCGACGGTGTGTCTGTTGCTGTAAATCATCATCACCGAGTTGAATTTAATTAAATCTTGAGGCACAGGTACACCGTGCATGTGATCGTATCCCTCACCGGCTCATCCTCGCTTGTATTCGTTGGATTATCATACGTCAACTTTATAATAATATAACGTGTATTGATTACGAATGATGGTGTATTTGAGGTCTGCAAGAAGCTAAGCTTAGCTAGCTACTGACACAAAGTGGCGAACATTACGGTCCCACGATTCCAGGAAGCATCAACTTTTCTGCAATTTGGCTAAAAGGGGCTTCAATAATTACAACCTTCCCCGGAAATTTTACAAAAATGACAGCAAAAATGCAGCACCCAGTCCAGAGAGGCGCAACGCAAGCAGCCGCACCAATGAGAAAATGTTTTCTCATGTGAGATTGAAAGTACCTATCGCTATCACGTTGGATGCAGAGGAAAAAAAAGATGAGTCTCCGTAAAAGTTCGGAAACATTTTGAATCTTGGCTTTCTTTAATACTTGTTACGGCAAAGTTGCTTTGAATTTTATGCTACCTCAGTAGTCAGTTCTATTATCTACCTATCGGAAAACACGGAGAAGTACTTTATAATTTATTTCATATTTGCCTGTACCGAGGACAAGTAATCAAAAGAAGATAGTGTTTGTTCAAAAAAAAATTATATTGTTGGATTCCAAGAACCTAGTTTTCTACTTTCTATTGTTTTGTCTCTGTGTTTTTTACTATTTATAGTACAACATAATTACTTAACCGAGCATTAAATTTAGAAATCTGCCCTCACTTATACAGAATTTAACCTCATTCAAAAATAAGAAACCCCACAAAACTCGAAAGACAAAAAAAAGCATTTGTCATTTTATTTATTATGTTATTACATATAATGAAAATGGGTTAGTAAATTTTAACGCAAGACTATTATTTCTACCTACTAGTTCACGAATCATGTGGGTGAATGTGTTTGGTAGTCAAATTCTTGATATTTTTAAGGATATTTTTAATTATCAGACACACACACACACACACTCACAAACATAAACATATTATAATATTATATATGTAGTCAAATCTCTTTGAATGGTTTATAAAAATGTTTAGTGTCGAGTGTATGTTGTATTCCATCTTTGGAAAAAGAAAAAAAAAACAAAAAAAAAAAGGGAACAAGAATCTTTGAGCTGTCGTTTTGAAGAAGAAGCTTGTTGGTAGATAAAATAATAAGAGTGACGATAAATGATAAAATCCATTGATATAGATTATTACTGTTGGTGTTCTTTTATCCAGAAACAACTGGGATTGTATCAATTAATTAAGTGAAAGATAGTAAATCAGTTATAATGGGAAGGACAAGGACAAGGACAAGGGACCATGGAATAGGACATTTTGAAGAACAACTGGACCACTAGCTAGAAAATTGATTTGTGAGGGTTGCAGCTTGCATGGCCATGAAAGTCCACGTTGACAGGCATTACGGGCTGTATAAGGTTCACGTTGCAACTTCGCGGTGCAATCACAAGTCCTTCTCACACGCAGAATGCAGAGTCAGACTGAAAGTGAAAGATATATCATTCGTATTATATATACATCCTCCTCGTTGTCTTTGTACAGCAGCAGGTTACAGGTTGATGTTCTGTTATATGTTGTTGGTGCAAGCGTCGAAGTGGGTCTTCCTCATTTTCATTTTCAATGCCAATCCTTAAATCAATTAATACCGTTTGCTGTCTGCAGCTGCCTTTTGATCATTGGTTTTGTTTCTTGGATTGATTGTATGTGAGTTTATAACATTGAAATCTGATTTAAAGTGCACGTTATGTTGTCCAACGGAATGCGTGTTCAAGATTCTAATTACTATAACTGTTAACTTGTAGACCTCACAATTCAAGCAATGAAATCTTGACACTTACTCTACCACACTTGATATCGTACACGACGACACACATAAGAGACATAACCAGCTGCTACCACCGGCCCTTTGATGTATACTTTCTGGCTTTAATGCAATTTCAATCACTTTCCTTATACTGTTGTTAGTTTAAATATGCTTTTCAACATTAATAATACGTAATACCCATTTATTTTCCATTGCCAAATTAAATGATCGTTTGCTATTTCAATAGCATAACTACCAATTTAACTAAGTTAGTACATTTTCAAGAACAAGAACTTTATTTAGTGATATTTATTACTATTGTAAATATATTATTTTATTTTACTTTTACAGCGTGATAATATTTTAATGTTAGTTGAACCGGGGTGCATCCATTGAGTATCAAACCGGATCGGATCGAAATAGACAAGGATCCACCGGTAAAATCGGGAGTAAATAAATTAATATTGGAATTAAAAAAAAAAAAGGATGTACAGTTATGTTTATCATGCAAAACATAATTGGATGTACGGTTACGTTTAAGACTTGGAAATTAACATTAATTTTTTTTTTAATTCTATCTTTGCTTTTGCAAGCATGCAGTGTGGGGCATCAATAAAGAATGGAAAGAAATTAAAATTTCATTAATAATTAATGGGTAAAAGTTTATTTAGTCCCTATATTTTAAGATTATTATTTATTTAGTTCTTGTATTTTTTAAAATATCTCGAAACATCATTGCTGTTAAAGTATTGATACCTCTACCGTTACTTTTTATTTCTTTTGATTTACTTTTACAATACTACCCTTTTATAATAATTTTTTTGTTTGGACATTAATAATAAAAAAATAATTAAATTAGTAATTTAATCCTAAAAAATTATATTAATTTTTTTGCAAGCACCATTTGCACACTTCATACAATTTTTGACAATTTAAAATTAATATAAAATTTTCATTTTCTTTAGGGTTAAATTAATAATTTAATTATTATTTTTATTAATGTCTAAACAAAAAAAATTATTATAAAAAGATAATATTGTAAAAGTAAATTAAAATAAATAAAAAGTAACGGTAAGAATATCAATATTTTAACGACAGAAATTTTGTGAGGCATTTTAAAAAATATAAAGAGTAAATAGACATTAATTTTAAAATATAAAAATTAAATGAATTTTTATCCATAATTAATTATAGAATTTTACCGTTACAGTATTGCAAGAGTAAGTAGTGAGCGTCAGAGTCACTGCTGGGGTCCCACTTGATTACAATGGATAAAACCATCTTCTATGTAATGTGATATGTAAATGTAATAACTAACAAGTGTAAGAACCCAACAAATTCCTTCAAAATTCCCAATTTCCCGATTTTGTCCCCCCGAAAGTCCCACCAACCACACTCGTTCCCGCGTTCTCACCGGCCAACGCCCTGCGCCCTTCATTCCTATTTTTTTCAGAAAAATTAAAATGATTTCTCTTTTTCTTCGATTAACGAGTCTTCGTAGTAGTATATCAGTAAACAAAATTACAAATTTTAATTAATGTTAACGCAAAAAAACACACGGGAATCTAATTTTTTGAAGAATATTATATTTAATAAATTGTTTGCCCCTTATATAAAAATTCAATCATTTCTCCACTACTATTCAAATCTATCATTCGAAATTAAAATGACATCCAGGAAAAACACTAAATGCTTTATTATTTCATTCAATAATGCAAGTCCTTAGTCGTCATTTCACAAATTTGTTTTGGTTAATTCTTTTTTCTTCTAATTTTGTTTGTTTCACTTTTTCGTCGTTCTGCTTCTGATTCTGCAGAGCCCGGCAGACAGGAAGAGAGAGAGAGACAGAGGGATTGCAAATTACAAAACATAAAGGGAACAACAATCAAAGCTTAAAACGAGGAGGAAAAAAAAAAACATAAACAAAACGAACCCTAGAATCTCTCACTTTCATGGAAAACCTCTCACATTCTCGGCCACCAAACAAGTCCTCGACCTCGACTTCATTTTCAAAAAAATCATGCAATGGGACCACCTTCATGACCAGAACCACTTACGACGACGTCTTCGGAGGCCCGCCAAAGTTCGCTGCCCCTACACTTGCGCCGAGACCGGAGGACTACACCGAAATCTTCGGCGGCTTTCACGCTCCGCGAGCCTCTTCCATTCCGGTCCTTGATCTTCCGTTGGTCGACAACGACGACGTCTTCTTTGACGTTCAGAGCTCCGGCTTTGACTACGATGAAGTGTTCGGCGGTTTCAACGCTCTTGATTCTGCTGTTTCGTTCCACGACTTGATGATGGACCAATCTAAAGGTTTTAGTGGTGGTGATGTTGACTCCAGTGATGAAGCTTGGTACATTTTATTTATTTCATTTATTTTATTTTATTCTATTCTATTAAAAAATAGCCTTTTTTTTTTCTTTGGTTTACCGAAATGAAGACATTTTTCTTTAAAAAAAAAAAATATTTCTTTAGTTATTTAATTTGTTTTATTTGTAGGATAGATTGATAGTTAATGAGCGGCCTAATGCATGAACTTGTAGAAGTGTTTATGTCTCTGAGAATGATAATACAAGTTTTATTTATTTTTTAAAAGTCTTGCATAAATTATATGTGGTGGTTTTTATTTGTGAGTCAGGAAACAAAGGAGTGACATTTTGAGCTGAGTTGGCTGCTTCTTGCCTGTAACGCAGCTTGTTTTTTTACAGTATTTCAGTTTGAGTAAATTTTAAGCTCTCCTGGATCACAGAATCTGCTACAACCACATGCGTGGTTTCTTATGTTAGGAAAATTGGGCCAGTTTGGGAATTTTTTTTTAATTTTTATTTTTTGACTGAAATGATCAGGTTTTCTCCAACAGAAAGGGTAGAAATATAGGATCACTTGGTTTTCTATCACAAATTTATGCTTTGTCTAGGCGGTGCTAGTGTATGTGAATATGACCTTTAGTTCAAGGACTTTGAAGCAATTATTGGCTTTTTTAATTTACTTGGCATCTGTATTTGTTGCGTGGATGCTGTCTTTTTAATTCAAGTTAGAAAGAATGCATATTAATTGATTTTATACCTCTTGGGGCAGCAGCATTGATAGTATTTGTTCCACATTTGTAGGACCCCGGCAGAAACTGATTCTCTGTCAGAAGAGTCAGATCAGTCTGGAAAGAATCAATGTTTGTCCAATAGAGATTCTTACGAATCAATTGATGGCAGCAGGGAATTCAACATATCTTATCATAAAGCTAATCAGAGAAGTGACGATGAGATGCCAAATGGAATTACCCATGTAACTCAGATACACGCTGTTCCTGGATATACATTTCTAGTTAACAAAGCCACACCCTTGGGAAAGGCTTACTGTGAGAATCCGCCTCTGGAGGTGACTGATGATAGCGATCTTCATATGGATTTTGGTGGGGGAATGATGAGAGAAAAGAATCTCAAAAAAAGCCTGTCTCAACCCTTTGCTAGTAGTTCTGCTGAAGAAGCATTTGCAAGTGGCCTTAAACCTCAAAAAGCATTTGGCAGGAATAGTTCTCTTCCTAATGAGGCATTTGTAACTGTTTCTGAGATAAGTCTTAGAACGCAGCCCTCGGAAGTCCCACCTCCCTGTAGACCTGCACCTCCATTAGGTGTCAAAATGGGTGATTCTGGTAAAATATTTGAAACCTGTAAAACTACTGCATCTGAAGGGATCAATGATGATACTTCTCCACCTGTTTATGATGTGGAGGTTGATACGAGTTCATCTGCTGCCGCCTCCGCTGCTGCTATGAAAGAAGTAATGGAAAAAGCTGAAGCAAAACTAAAAGCTGCAAAAGAATTGCTAGAGAAGAAGAGGGAAGGTGTTCAAAGCTGTAAGCATGACAGGAAGGATAAGGATAAGGAAGGAAGGATGTTTGGTACTGTTGAAGGTTCCAGAAGCATAAAAAGGGACAAAGTGCGTGGCACTTGTGAAAGACAAGCAAATGGAATGACATTTTCTGTCAGGGAGGAAAGACAAAGAGATGTAAAGACAACAAAGGCAGTTCCAGATACACTACAGGTGGAAGAGTTCTTCACCATGGATAGAACATTGGCAGAGAAACATGGACGATCTGGTAAAATTGTCGGAGCTGGTGAGTGGAAAGAAGCTTCAGAATTTTTTGAATTGGTCAAAACAGATGGATCCACTTTTGAGCAGGCAAACTATGATGAGGGTTTAGAGCTGGACGCAAAAGTTCAGGATTGCAGGCAGAAGACTGAAAAGGAAGCAATGGAACATCACCGAGTGAATGGTCGGACAATGGTAACAAAAAGTGAAGATTTTGAACTGGAAGAAAATGAGAAAAAACTTGTTGCAAAAGAAGCTTGTGAGCTGACAGAAAGCAATAGGAGGTCTGGGGCAGCAAAAGCAACACGTAAGCATAAAGGGCACGAGAAGCAGGTCAAAGTGGCTAAAGAAGTTTGTGACCAGGTAGTGGAGGAGAAGAATTTCATAATGGTCCAACACGCTGCAGAGAATGAGAAGAAACCAACTGGAGCTGACGTACCAGAAAAGCATGAAAACCTGGTAAAGGATTACTGCAAGGAAAGCAAATTTGAAGGTCAGAGAGTCATGAAGCATCGGGGGATTGAACAGCCACTGAGAGAGACTAATAGAAGTATGGGAAATGAGACAAGATTCGAGGAGCCTTGCGATACGGCTGCCAATGGAAGAAGACTAAGGGAGGCTGGTGAGCAGATAGAGGATGAGAAAAAGGTGAAGAAGGCTCTTGACCAAGAAGACAAGGAGAAGGTGTTAATGGAGGATTCTGAGCAGGAAGATATTAACTTGGTGGAGGCTAACGAAAGAGAGGAAAACATGAGGAAAGTAAAAGAGGCTCTTGAGCAGGTAGAGAGCGAGAAGACGCTAAAAGAGGCTTGTGAGCAGGGAGATGCTGAGAAGAGACTGAGAAAGGCTTTAGAACAGGAAGCGAATGCAAAGGAGACTTTCGAAAGAGAGGAAACTGAGAGGAGACTTCAAGTGGAGCAAGATATAGAAGAGATTGGGAAAAAACTTACAGGGGCGCATGAAAATGAAGAGACTCGGAAAAGCCTAGGGCAGGTGTGTGAGCAAGTAGATAATTTCGAAACATTATATGAGGCTCATGGAAGAAGAGAAGAAAATGAAATGAGATTCAGAGAAGCACTTGAGAAGGAAGCAAGTACTAACTTCTCACAAGAGGCTAGGGTAGAAACTGAGAAGAGTTTTAAAGATGCCGGTGAGGCTAAAGATTTGAAGGAGCTAAACAAAGCACATGAGAAAAACCAATGGGATGAATATGGGAAGAAGCTGAAAATGGCTGAAGGACCTCAGTTGTTCAAGAAGGGGAAGGATATGGCATCAGGCAAGGCATGTATGCTGGATGATAATGTGAACCTTCGAGTGACTCGATTAGCTAGTCAGCAGGAGGTAAACACTGAAAAAGAAGAGGTAACTCAAGGGGCCTTTGCTGATGAAGGAAATGTAGAGATACAGATTGGGAACAGTGACAGTGAACTTGAAGGAGAGGCAGTCGAAACCACAAATGTGTTGGATGACAGAAAATTTGAAGTATTTGGCTTGGCCCAAGGCAACTTAAAACAAGAAGAATGCAAACTTGAAATGAAAGATGTTGCAGAGCCGTTTTGTGAAGATCACTGTGCACAAACAATGGATGAGTCTGGAACAGGCACTGGACAGGAGAAAACTACGAGTGGCCTCCAGCCAGATGCCAGTACCAAAAATCAAGAGAAGAAGTTTGCTAATGAGTGGGGGGAGAGAGAAAATAACATCAAGCAGACCCAAGTTGATGTTGGCTTGAATCAGAAATTAGACCAGGACAAATTCATGCCAACTCAACTGGTGAAAGAATCTGCTCAAAATGGTAGGAAAATGGAAGCTGCTCAGCAGTCGATGCTGGGCAGGAAAGGAAGTATTCAGAAAACTGCTCAGTCGGCAAATGCAAGTGAGAGTTTGGAAAGAAGAGAGAAGAATGTGAGTGTGACACTTACATCAAAAGATAAAGATGCTGAAAGGGTGAAAAGGCAAAGAGAGCTAGAAATTGAACGTCTTAGGAGGATCGAAGAAGAGAGGGAGAGGGAGAGGGAAAGGGAAAAGGATAGGATGGCTGTTGACATAGCTACTCTTGAAGCTCGTGAAAGGGCCTTTGCTGAAGCCCGTGAGAGGGCAGAAAGAGCTGCTGTGGAGAGAGCAACTGCTGAATTTCGACAAAGAGCACTGGCAGAGGCACGGGAAAGACTGGAGAAGGCTTGTGCTGAGGCTAAGGAGAAGTCATTAGCTGAGAAAACATCTATGGAGGCCAGACTCAGGGCAGAGCGTGCTGCTGTTGAGAGAGCAACTGCAGAGGCTCGAGAGCGTGCTGCGGAAAAAGCAATGGCTGAAAGAGGTGCTTTTGATGCGAGAGAACGGGTAGACAGAATATTTTCAGAGAAATTTTCTGCCTCTTCCAGAAATAGTGCAGTGAGACCAAGCTCTTCATCTTCTGTGAGTATACTTGCTATTTTTATGACTTGCACGGCTATGGCAGGACTTTAACAAATTGTAACTGCAGGACCTACAGGATCAGAAGAGTCAGAGTGCCAGCTCCTTCAGCAGTTCAAGATATCCATATTCCTCGGGTTATGTTGGTATGTAATTTTGAAGCTGTGGGTGGTGGTTTTTGGTTAAACTATGTATATATGAATGAAAGCAAAATTGTATTTCCAATGTTTTGACTGACTTGTGCTCAGTCATTCTAAAACGTGTCTTTTCTGCCTGAAGCTTCAATTAATGCTGAGAGATCTGATGGAATTGAAGGTGAATCAGCTCAGAGATGTAAGGCTAGACTAGAGAGGCATCGGCGAACAGCGGAACGGGCGGTATGACTTCTGTTTTATTTTTCCTGTAAACAGTCTGCTTATTTCCAACAAAATAACCTCTTGGAGTTTTGCAGGCAAACGCTCTTGCAGAGAAGAATATGCGTGATCTTCTTGCCCAAAGAGAGCAAGCTGAAAGAAATGTAAAATCTTTGCTCCTCTGAAAAGGATTTCTTTGACTTCATATATTCATTGCTTTCTCTGCTTATTTCTTGGATCTATTTCTGTTTGCAGAGATTAGCTGAAACACTAGATGCTGATGTCAAGAGGTGGTCAAGTGGAAAAGAAGGCAACCTACGTGCTTTGCTTTCAACATTGCAATATGTATGTGTTACTTTCCCAATTCCTATAAACGTATGCTGTAGTGTTATTTAACATATGAAATGCATGTTAAAATTGTTTCAATTATTAGATGAATGTACTTACATTTGAAGTCTGTAAGAATGTAATGACAAAAGTGTGCTTTTGTGAGTTAAATTGATGAGGGTTGGTATGCAGAGGACCATCAGTGGAGTGGATGGGTGAACATCCTGAACTTCATTAATTTCTATTGGATGCTGAGTCTGGATTGATTGATCGTTAATGGTGTTCTGCACATTGAAAGTTTACATCTTTGCTTTTCTGTTGACAAGTTTGTTTAATTTGCTGAATGCCTGGGCCAAAAATGTTGATAGTATTGAAAATGATGACAATGCTCTTTTTATATTTGTGTTTGTAGAATACATGGTGCATTTGAAATGGAAATAAGTATATTAATCCTAGACCTCCTTTTCTAATCTTTAGATTATATCAAACATAGATGGCCAAACACTTTTATTCGGCTTTTATAAAATCAATTAACATTAGTATTTACCTCCTGAACCAAATTTTATGTATTGGCAGATACTTGGGCCTGATAGTGGTTGGCATCCAATTCCATTAACAGAGGTAATAACTTCTGCTGCTGTTAAGAAAGCTTACAGGAAAGCCACTCTTTGTGTTCATCCTGACAAATTACAACAAAGAGGTGCAAGTATCCAGCAGAAATATATTTGTGAGAAAGTGTTTGATCTCCTTAAGGTATCTCTTTTGCTTTCATGCAGATATCATTAATAATGCATGAGAAGTGATGGGGCTTTATATTTGCACATAATAATTATAATGATATTCTGAATCACTGGAAAATATCTGCTATGCACCTGATTTTGGTAACGCAATATTGAAAATGTTGTAACAGAGATAAATATTTTACAGAAAAGTTTCAGTATATCTAGGGAGGTTGTATCTGTACAACCTGTTATTCTGACGATTAGGAGCTCTCATTTGCTTCACATTTGCCCTTAAGGTTACATTCACCTCATTGTGATCAATAATATGGTCATCTGTAGTCTGTTGAAAATTTTTTTGGTAGTTATGGATCCATTAACTTTAACCCTGCCTTAGAACATCCTAATATCATCTATCCGGTAGGATTTTGACATTCCCCTACTTGTCTTGTTAATTTTCTAGGAACGAATGCTTCTATTAATGTCATCTTATGAACAATTTGCTTTTAACAGAAACATTCTGTCATCGACTAAAGTTTCTGTTAATTGATGATTTTCAGGAAGCATGGAACAAATTCAACTCAGAAGAGCGGTAGCCAGAACTTAGTATGTATGCTGAATGCATAGTTAACCCCATTTTGTAAATTGATGGTGCTTGTAAGTAATTATCTTTCATGCCCATTTGATAGTTTTAGTCATCGAAGTAGTTCCTAAAATCTAATTTTTAGCTCAAAGCAGTAGGCGTGAAGCAAATATTAGCTAGAGAAAAGTAGCCGTCTCTTGGGAATATGCAAGTCCCAATATTTATTTTGCTATATATAGTATGGCTGAAGCCTAAATCCCCCCATTGTAGCTGAAGAAAAAAAAGTAAAGGCTTTAATTTGAAACTTTTGTCTGCTGAGACTAAGATAGTCCATTTTAAGAACCAAAATATATTTAACTCGAATGTAAACAGCTTCAAAAGATCATCAAAGTAAGCGGATTTGAATTTTCTTCAGAAGGAAGCAATGTACTTTAGTGGATCAAAGTTAGCTAGCTGTCCACAATGGTTTCCTCCTTTCTTCTTTATGGGGACAAGATGGTGATAATGATGAGAGTTTACGATATGATGATTTGTTAATTTTTAAATTTTTTATTATTTTTTTGGGTAATGATTATGAAAAAGCTTAACGGATGATGATCGAGATTGCGTGCGGTAAATGGGCCTAATGATGAGTACGATACAACGTTGTCTATTTATTAACTGCTTTTTCTTGCATTCGTTATTCTTTTTCTTTTTAATATTCTTCCGAGAGAAAAATAGTAGAGAGAAACTGTTCACTATAATTTTTGTCCATGCTCATCCAACAATAGTCATTGATATGGTAATGCTTCTAAATCAATACGATGACACTAGAGAGAGGCTGTTCATCTTCTTAGTTGTAAAAGTTCCACATTGTGTAGACGCCAAGTAAATGAGTACGTGTATATAAATTAAGGATAATCACTAGAATCTCTAAATCTGATAGATAATCAAGTGTAGGGATGGTAGTGGGGAGAGGAGAGGAGGGACTGACATCTCAGTGCCCATCGTTTCAATCCTCATCCCGATTAGAATTGTTTTAAGGTAAGGGGATTTTCGTTTCTTCTTCCAATAATTTATATGTTGTTAGTTTTTAAATTTAATTTAATCGTATTAAAATAAAAATTTAAATAAAAATAAAATTTTACAATATATCTTAGAAATTTTTGGATGTTGTAGCTTTGGCTTTAGCTTTTGCTTTAGTTTTTGTTTTATTAGATAAAAATTTAAAGGAAAATTATTTGTGCATTATCTTTCTTTTGTCATATATACATCAAACCATCACAAAATTGTAATATGTACTCTACACTATCTTTATTTTTAAATTTGCATCAATCAACTACTTTTACATTGAAAAATGATCATTTTATTCTTAAATGAATTAAATGATAATTTTATTCTACAAAATTTTGAAAAATAAAAAAATTATAATAATAAAAATACCCCTAAGTTTAATAAAATAAATAAATCTTAAATTCAGTATGTTATTTTTTAATAAATATAATTTCATTTAAAAATTATGATATTGATTTTTTGTAATTATAATTTTATTTAATTTGTATAGGGAAGTTTACAATAATTATAGGTAGTTTTTCTCTTCATGTTAATTTTTATAAACTTCTTTATACTTAATTTAATTATAAAAATTAAATAAAAATATAATTAAAAGATGTTATTTTTATAATGATAATTTAATTTAAAAATTATGATATTAGATTTGGAGATTTATTTGTTTTATTGAATTTTGGGGTATTCTTACGATTATAATTTCTTATTTTTTAAAATTTTGTAGAATAAAATAGTTTTTTAATTCATTTAGGGGTAAAATGGTTGTTTTTAGTGTAAAAGTTGTTGATTGATATAAGTTTAGAAACAAAGGTAATGTAATGTACATGTCAAAATTTTGTGGTGGTTAAATGTACATATGACCAAAAAAAAAAAAAAAAAAAAGTGGTGCAAATATAATTTCCCAAGTTTAAAAGAAAATTTTGGGTCAAAGCATTTTGAATAAGATCTGATGGAATAACAATTCAAGACTGCAATTGGTTAACTAAACTTGAAAGTTTCATAATATATTTTTTAAAATATTTTGACGTTTTTTATTTATGCTACTATTTAATATTTTATAATTTAAAATTTATATTTTATTATTCATTATCGATTCTAAAAAATGAACTTAAAATGGGGAATTGGGGAGGGGTTGGGGATTATAGCTCATTCTCGTCCCTCCCCTGAAAAAGAAATTTGATAAAAAAAAAAAAATTATCCTCTTATCTTTTTTGAATAAAAAATTAGATATAAAATTATTTTTATACCCTTTCCAAATAACATCTCTCTTTCCTGTAGGGATTTCTGCCTAATCAAGTGAGAGGTGAGTGCTAAAAGAAATGTGAATTCAGATAATTTTGATGAGGTTCGAGAAATCCATATGACTCACGGTCCAATCCAAACATTTACTTCCTTTTATTAGGACTTAGTTCAGAATTAAGCCCAATGTTGCCTCAGCGTTAACTCATGTCTTCAGAGCTTACATGACACCTAACCCAAATATATAATAATAATATGTTTTTGTACAAAAATAAATAACATAATTGAAAACCCCCGTATCGCCACCACCACAGAATTTATACGAACCAAATAAGGCGCGTGCCTACTAAATTTCCACGTCATGTTAAGTTTCATTCGCATGACAAACTTCCCCGCCAAAACCTGTATTTCAATTGCCGACGCTCTACCGAAACGCTATGTTTACACTCACCAGGTGTTCGACGAAATTTCTCAGGGAGACCTCTCCTCCCTTAACTCCCAACTGTTCTCATACACACGCAGCCGCAACTTTCCTGCCACTTGGGCTCTCTTCTGTTACATGCACTCTACGTGCTTGAACCTCACTGCTTACACTTTCACACCTGTTCTGGGTGCCTGCTCTGCTTTGCCTGCCCCAGAACGTGGCAAACAAGTCCACGCCTTAATGATAAAAGGTGGTACAGATTCAGAACCTGTAGTCAAAACGGCGTTAATGGACATGTATTCCAAGTATGGGCTCTTGGGCGAATCAGTTGAGGCTTTTAAAGAGATTGAGTTTAAGGATGTTGTGACTTGGAACGCTTTACTTTCAAGCTTTTTAAGACACGGCCTTGCTAAGGAAGCATTTGGTGTTTTTCAGGCAATGACTAGAGAAAGGGTTGAGTTTAGTGAGTTTACCTTATCTTCTGTACTTAAAGCTTGTGCCCAGTTGAAGGCATTTCGACTAGGCAAGCAAGTACATGGTTTGGTTGTTGTTTTGGGACGTGATTTGGTATTTTTGAGTACTGCCCTTATTGATTTTTACTCAGCTGTAGGGTGCATTAGTGAGGCCATGAATGTTTTTAATGGTTTCAATGGTAGAGTTGATCCCGTTATGAAAAATTCTTTAATTTCTGGGTGTGTTCAGAATAAGAAGTATAAAGAAGCGTTTTCTATTATGAGTACAATGAGGCCAAATGTGGTTGCACTCACTAGTGCTCTTGCTGCTTGTTCTGAGAATTCCAATTTGTGGATTGGAAAGCAGATTCATTGTGTGGCATTACGTTTTGGCTTTATTTATGAGACCCAGATGTGCAATGTAATGCTAGATATGTATGCTAAATGTGGTAAGCTTTTGAATGCTCGGTCGTTGTTTGACGGAGTTTTTCAGAAAGATGTTGTTTCTTGGACTAGTATGATTGCTGCATATGGAAGTCATGGGCATGGGCTTGGAGCTCTTGAGCTGTTTAAGAAGTTGGGCGAGGAAGGAAGTGGGGTCTTGCCCAATTCTGTCACATTTCTTGCTGTTTTATCGGCTTGTGCACATTCAGGATTGGTGGAAGAAGGCAGAGCTTGTTTTAATTCAATGAGAGAGAAATATGGCTTGGATCCAGGGCCAGAACATTATGCCTGTTTCATTGATACCTTATGCCGGGCTGGTCAGATAGAAGAAGTGTGGTGTCTGTTTAATGATATGGTTAAGAATGGTACAAAGACTACAGCTGCTGTATGGGCCGCGCTTGTAAAAGCTTGTAATCTTAATCTAGATGTCAAAAGGGGTGAGTTTGCAGCAAAGCAGCTCTTAGAATTAGAGCCAGATAAACCTGGTAATTACGTGCTGCTTTCAAATTTTTATGCGGCCGTTGGAAAGTGGGATTCTGTAGACAACTTGAGAAGCATTATGAGGAAGAAAGGACTAGCTAAAGAAATAGGGAGTAGCTGGGTCACTGTTGCAAAACTGACATGAAAATGCCTGTAAACTCAGTTTGGGAAAATGCAGTCAATAGGTCAACATTTCTTTGTAACTTTGTTTATGTGCTGCTTTGAAGGCATATCAAGTAATCCAGTTCTATTATGTAGTTCTGGGAGCATGCTTTGTAAATTTGTTTGGTCAAGCATGACAGGACAGTTTTGTGGACCTTTAAATAGTATCTCGACATTTCCTTTCAGGTAGAAGAGTTCGGCAGCTTATATGTTTTGTTTATTATGCAATGAGAGCACCGATTCTGTCTGAATCAACAAAAAGATTGGTGAAATTCGTTTCTTCTGGGTTTGTTTTAGTCCTTCAGCAAATCAACTGGTATCATTTGGTTGTTACTATTCTGAACTGCTGCCAACTGCTGTTTCTCATGTCTTTAAAGTGTATAAGGTTCCAGATTTCTCCTTATTGTAAATACGCAATAGGCATCGCCAAACGTATTCAGCTTTTGTGTCTTGTTGAAGCAAGGAGATATAAGTACAAGCCACCAAATTAAGACCCAGAAATCAATCACTAAATTTCATAGACAGATATATGCAGAGATTTAGGAATATAAGATAGCGAGATGTCAAAATAGTTGGCATTGAATTTGACCTAGTCATCCGATGATGCTCGTTTTCAGTTAATTGGAGGTCACCAAGCAACTTCAAGATTTTCCTGTCATTGCTCAATAAGAATTTGAGCTTGCCATCTATCTTTCCGGAGGAGTTTATTCGAAGAAATTTGACAATAAAAGACAAAGGGATGCATGCTTCAAGGTCCTTGGAGGAAGTGTCCTGAGGTATACATCAAATAAAAATCCTTTTGACTAATTTTAGTTGCATCTGTGATCATTTAAAACAAGCTAATTTGTCCTATGCATAAATTAGCTTGTGTCAATATATCTTCAATGGAAATTTTTGCTCAAGTGGTGTGTAAAGCTTTGGGATTGTGTTAATGACTGATTGTTCATTTGTGTGAAATCAACTTAATATTATATTTATAACTCTTTTGTTAATTTGATGTTATTTTCACGTGTTTTCTATGTGTCCTTCAAAATGTTTTAAACTCTATCTCAATGAATAAATAGTGTGAAATGAATGCACGGGATCTATCAGAAGTCAGCAATGCTATGTTTGTTTTGATCTTCCAGTTCTTTGTTAGCAATTGCCTCTTGGAATAGTTTCTCCATAGGTTTGGTTACTGGTGTTTTTTGTGATAAAGTTTGTAGCTTGCATATTATTTTCGGGTTATTGTATAGAAATTAGAAAGTCAAACATTGGATATATATTCCACAATTATTAAAGAGCTACTTCAATGCATACATCAAAGCCTAATGCTTATGTCTCTTAAATTTTCATTCATTCAGTAACTAACACATCATGTAAGAACAGTGAAACGTGATCAGAACCGTGTCAGGAAATCCTTAGACAACTACTTGAGTACAAAAATAATTTTGGGAGGATGATATTGTAGCAGGCTAGCAGCTTCCAAGAAAAGAAAGTAAAGTATGAAACAAAATCAAAACTTGGATTTTGTTGTCATCCAAGTGCTATTGAATGGTTTGTCTTACAATCTTTTGTGAATTCTAAGTGGAATTTTATATTTAGTCCCTCTCATAGTTGGAAATGCAGAATGCACCACAAGTTTTTTTATAAACCAAAATTTTTGGAACCCTGTGGTGAGATCATGACAAACCAAGACTGCTAAACCAACTTCCATGATCCACGTAGGTGATAGGACAGTGGATAGATGGACATGTATTTGTTGAATAGAAGAGGGAGAGGATTGATGGGTGAGTCCAACATAGTAAGTGTATGTATGGTCAAACTTATAAGTCATGCGCGGTCTTCTTTCTCAATTCTTACTATGCTCTTTGAGGCCTTGATCCGAGGATACAAAGCCCTTGTTGTAACATGCTGTCTCTGGGTGGCCAGAGCATTGTATAAAAAAAAAAGACTGGGCCAAATTAAATTAAATTTCTCCATTGGTAATAGATTCTTGTCATTCATCCACAGTATTTCTGCTTTTTACATATGTGCAATGTGAATCCAACTTGTCTTGCAGGCTGGGCATCTCTTCTTAATCAATCCATGCTTAGAGCTTTGAGTACAAGCAGAAGCAGAAGCAGACGCGCGTATCAACGGTTAGCTGGTGAATCTGCCACTTTTAGTCTTTTTGGAGGTGAAGTTGCAGAGAGTGCCAGCTCCAGTATTTGGTTAAATAAAATTGGCACTCAGGGTTCCGACGAAGCCTTCCAAAAAGATGTACAAGTCTTTTTGACAGCCGCCGTGAGAAGAAAATAACAGCTAAACCAGAATTTTCCAGGGATGCTCATTTAAACACACCGGTCATTCTTTTCAATTGTATACGAATTGTTTTGCTTCTTCTTGACTTCTTGTAATACTACTACCATTCTATCTTATCGTATGATAAAGATATTGATTACAATCTCAAATATTCAGAAGACTGCTTCGATAATCATTATCAGTCGAAGTAAGAACTACAGATCATATTTGTTTCAGTTGCTAGCTAATAAGCAATAACCACGAAAACGAAAATAACTAACAATCCTGGATGATTTCAGTGGACCCTCTTTGAATTTTTTTCTTTTTCATTATATATTTTAGAACTCCGAAGAGGTACTGAGTACTGACAAAAACATTGTGCAACCTAATAGTAAGTGGCTCTGCTAGAGAGATATTGGAGATCCAGGCCCTTCTAATTTCTTTTCCCACCTTAGAATTTCAAATGGGGTATCAATATAAAAAGGAGATTCCCAATTGTCTTTGTCTTATCATTTTTATTTGCTTGCTCTTGTTTGATTGCAATGTTGCGTCACCCCCACTCCATTCTTGGAGTTGGAGATCGTGACATTTCTACGCTTCTAAAACCAAATCCGGTATTGTGAAATAAATTTTATAATCAGGGGTTTTTTATTTTTTAAGAAAATTATCACTCGTATACCCTTAAATGACACTTGTATTAAATATAGTAGAATATTTTTAACATATATCACTCATATACCCTAAGTTGACAAAATATATACCGTTTATCAAACCATTAGTTGCCGTTAAAAAGTTAATAGAATTGTGATAAATTGATTATTTTACCCATGAAACTCAAATTAAAGGAAAAAGACATATTTACCTTAAAAATTAAGGTAAATTTTCAATACACAATTTTTTTATATTTTTTTGATAAAAAACTATAAATTATTAATGGTACATATTATTAACAATTATTTGTAAAAAAGTGTCCATATCATAGAAAATTATTAACAATACATATTATTAACAATTATACATATTATACCATAAAAATTCGAGTTGGAGCTTGAAGAAATAGATCTTCAAAACGTTGGTTTACATAGATGACGTCATCGGCCGATAAATTGCATGACATGTCATTTTTTATCAAATAAATCGGACGGCATGTCATTTTTTGTCAAATAAATCGGAAGACATGTCAATTTAAAAGACTATATTACTCTTATGATGTCAGAGCTTGCAAACGGCATCTAACGAATTAGTGGACGGCATACACATTTTGTCAACTTATGGTATATAAGTTATACATATTAAAAGTGTTATAATATATTTGATATAAGTATCATTTAAGGGCATATGAATGATAATTTTCCTATTTTTTAATTTAAAGTGGTGTTGGCAATACGTGTTTATTTATTTATTTTAAAGAGGGATGCAAGGATATTTCACCTTAACATGTTTAAGGATATTTCACCTTAACATGTTTCACCATGGAGTTATGATAGGAGTCAATGCGCTCCATGCATGTATTTTTATTTGTAACAAATCCTTTCACTAACCCATTGATTTTTTCATTCCATTTAATTGAATAAAGACATATCATAAAGTGTAAGTGTGATGTGTTATTTTTGTAAGTTCAAAGTAAATTAATTATATTATCTTATTTAAAATAAAAAATTAAGACGTGTAACACAACTCTATTATAAAATTAATTTTTATTTAATTTAGTTAACCAATAGAAAATAAATGAATAAATATTTTTATTACCTAAAAATATTGGTACAACGTCGAACATTACATAAAAGAAGTGGTTTTAGTTACCTTACATTATTATGTAAGATATATAATTTTTCTACAGTCATTTAATAAAAATCCAACGGTTATAGAAATAATATAATTTTATTACCTTATATTTCCACGACCGTTGAATTTTCATCAAAAGTTGTGAAAAAGTTATTAGTTATTAGTTACTTAATCTACAAGTTACCCTCGTGATGAATTGATGATAATGACTAATAACTAGGGATGGCAAAATAACCCGGACCCGGCCCGGACCCGGATAAACCCGGATAATCCGGGCCGGGTTGAACCCGTACCGGAGTGTAAAAAAATCCGGATCCGGAATGAATTTTAATAACCCGGATTAATCCGGGTCCGGGTCCGGGTTTGAGGTAACCCGTGAATCCGAAACCCGGACCCGGATTCATTTTTTTTATATTATTTTTATTAGTTAATATAAATAGAAACATAAAAAAAACCCTAAAAAATCGCGTTTCATTTTTTTCTATCTTTCATTCTTTCTAGTTTCTATCACAAATCGCGATTACATAAGAAAAACCCTAGCTGTGCCGCGGCTGCCGCCTCCCGCTGTCCTGCAGGCAAGTCAAACAACCATCGCCTGGGTTCGCCACCGTCGCAAGGTTGGGTTCGCCGTCGTCGCAAGGTTGGGTTCGCGGCGTTCGCCACTATCAAAAGCTTGGGTTCCCCACCATCGCAACTCGCAACTTGTTTGGTTCACCACCGTCACATGCTTGCAGCACTGCAGTTCCTCTATTCATCATCATCAGCAATCTTTTTTGAGCCGTGACAGGCTGACAGCACGGCAGTTCCTCTGTTCGTTTGATTCACTCACGTGAATTAATTTCAAGACTCATATCATCATGTTTTTTTTTTCTTTGCAATGATGCTGTCAAATGAAATGATCTGATAAAGCCTTGAGAAATGCCATGGGATTGGAGATGGTAGTTGTGGAGATTGACCACTTAACTGACTTTTTTTTTCCTTTTTCCTCAAATTTGAAGCTTCGTAGCTAACCCACCGAAGAGAGAAAAATGGATGATTCTGTGAAACGCACCAAACCCATGCCATAATATTCACCATTTGAATTGCTTTCTGGAGTTGGTTTTTGGCAAACATTGCACGTGATCTAGCATTCTTTAATTATATTTTAGGATTGCAATTTTTTGAGTTATTGATCCGGGTTCAAAACCCGGAATCCGGGAACCCGGATTTTCCGGGTTGAACCCGGCCCGGACCCGCATGAGAAAAAACCGGGTTTTAATCCGGGTCCGGGAACAAGAAAATGGAGTCCGGGTCCGGAACCGGAAAGGCTAAACCCGGACCCGGACCCGGACCCGGACCCGGATTTTGCCATCCCTACTAATAACGGCCAAAAATACATTGTGGTAGCACCCACTCGCAAGTGTGTAATGTATTAGACCCGGGAGAAGAATTTTAACTTGTATCTGATTTGTTGACCCATCGACATCCATTCCTCTTTGGTGGGCAAAATAACCGGCGACTTCTCCTTCAGATGAATTGAATGAGTCGTGCAAAATTAAAATAATAATAATAAAAAGGCAGCGACCGCGAAGTTTCTTGATATCCGTGATATCATGACATTCTAGATGTTTCTGATTTGATGCGGAAGCTTTTTATTTCAAACACGGAGGTTGCTATGCTACAGAAGCTGTAACATACGCACCCAAAGAGAAGTGTACATGTGTCCTGAGGAGAGAGAGAAACCATCCAAATGCATCCAATCAGGAGCTGGCTAAGCTGGATCTGTAAGTTAGCCAGCTCCTCTTTAAAAATAATTAATATATTTGTACAGTGGAAGAAAAGGCCGTACCCCGTAACCACGTGAGCAACAGCAACTAACAACTAAATTTTCTTCGCAAGAATCGATTATATTGGGTTCGCCCTTTTTGACCGAGTCGTTATTACCAAAATTGTTGGTTACCAGCTATGCCTGTGACTGCCAAGAACGATGAGGTTGTCTGTCTGTTTATTCAAGAAAAATATTCTAATTTAAAATAAATCCGATTTTTTTTTTTTTCTCAAAAAAATATGTCACGTGTTTTACTTTTACCAGAAAAAAAAAAAAAAGGGACGGAAGGAAGGACGTATTATAATTGGCGGGTCGGGGTGAGGGTCTCCCATCCATTTGGAAACCCTAGTCCCTACCACGGGGTCCACAGCAACCAAAAAGCGCTTTGCCTAAGTTTACCGCAGCATCTGCCATCTGTCCTCAATCACGTGCTGACCTCCGACTCACGATTCCATATTCGTAATTTGTGAAGACTAAACACAGGGCTTTTTAACTTGTCGACGAAATTAAAGAAAATTTTTTTTCCCACAATTAGGAAGATTCTTCAAACGGAGTCGTTTCAAAATTTCAAATTGTTGCCAAACCAAATTATCTCCAAACACTACACAACCCACATACAAAGCCCAAACAAGACACAACAGCTCTGACAACACACGCAGCGCAGCAACCCTCCTAAATTCAGAAAATTAAAAAAAAGGCAAACTCAAAAACTCAAATATTTGCGGAAGAGAGAGATGCGGTCGTTGCGATAAAGGCTTGGTCGAGTCGTTTCCCTTACTCTTTTGAAGGTCAGAGATTTTGAACAAAACGACATCATCAATAGAGTCGTCTGCGCCAATACTATGCCGTTTTATCTGTCATACAACTTCACCGACTCTTCTCTGATCCTTCCATGCCTTTCGATGTTCTGTAGCCGCTTCTAGGCTTGCTTTTTTTTTTTTCCCTTTTTTCCCTTCGGGCTTGAGGTAACGTTCATCTCCGCTGATTTATGTTCCTTTTTCTTTAATTTTCAAGTTATTAATATCCTTTTTTTATTATTTAAATTCATTTTCTGAAATTTAGGTGTTGTTTGGTTGTGTAAGTGCGATAACTGTATTTGTTGTGTTAGATAGAGATATTAAAGAAAGATAAAACAACTCAGCTTTTGAAGTAGCTGTATTTATTCAACAGCTGAAAATTTGAATTAGCTGTATTTATTCTTTCCGCAGCTGAAAATTTGATGGAGGTTTAGGATTAGTTTTGGCTATATGAATGAGATTTTATTGTTATTTTATTATTTTTTATTTTTTGCTGTGAAAGCAAGGTGGAATTTTAAATTCCGTATTGGTTAAATACTTGTTGATTTTCTGTTTTTAAATTCAATTTTTTCGAGTTTATGTTAATTATGATGCAGAAAACAAAATTATAATCTCCTATTGAACTTAGAATTTACTCGGCTGGAAAAAGTAAAACCACAAAGCTTTTTTGACCTTTTTCTGCTGAGTATGGTTCTATTTACGTTAAGAATACCACCCAGAATGAGATTTTACTTATTTTCTATTTTCTTATTTCTTCCCTAATAATTTGTTTTGGTAATTTTGCTGATACAGAGCCATGCCAACTTTTACTGCTCTAGCTTTGGATAGGCTGATAGAACCTAGAGATTCCAAATCTGTCGACATGCCAGTTCCCAATTCAAAACCTCCTCTTAAATCAAAATCTGGTCCTAATCCTAATTCCAAGCTGCAAAGGAGAAATAGTGCTTCAGCGGCTGCGGATAGGAAAATGGAGAGGAAAGTTAACCGCCCTCAGATTACCCCTGCACTCTATGCCACTCCAGAGACAACTCCACTTCCTGATTCACCGTCGTCGTTCCCTCCTTCTCCTTACATTATCAATCACAAGCGGCGTGGGCCACGGCTTTTGAAAAGTTTCTCTCAGGCTGATGTGGCCTCT
Source organism: Citrus x clementina (assembly GCF_000493195.1). NCBI lineage: Eukaryota > Viridiplantae > Streptophyta > Magnoliopsida > Sapindales > Rutaceae > Citrus > Citrus x clementina. The sequence goes on along the minus strand of NW_006262075.1, from coordinate 1,812,663 downwards.
TGCAAACAGGAGATGGATGAAGGAGAGGTTGATGGGGATACTACAAAAGATGTCGATGGGGATGCTACAAAAATCACAGGAACAAAGTGTCTTGAATCAACTAGGAGTGCTGCTGTTACTTTTATCATTCCTGATCCTAGTAGAGAGGAGTGTGCATCTGATGTCTCCATAACTCCTATAGCAAAGGAGTGCATGAATGGTCTGCATGTTGGCTCTAGTGGAAAGGAGCATCTTAATGGTGTTAGTAGTGGCGAGTTCGGTAGCTGTAATGAGGAGTCTGATAGCAGTAGTATGGAAATTGGAAGCGCCAGTGTGAGCAATGGTTTGACCCGAAAAAATGATGCACTGAAACTTGTTGTATTGAGTTCAGAGAGAGACTCCGAGTGTGATGATTTCTTTGATCCGCAGGACTCAATGAGTCATACAAGTAACACAGATGGAGAAGATAATATTGGGCCAGAAAGCTCTGCAAAGGTTGCTACACCAATGGCAGGGGAGTTCTATGATGCTTGGGAAGGTACTTTGACTTTTAATTGTTTGCTTATTATTGCTTTTTTTTAAAAAAATAAATAAATTATTTGACTGTACTTGATTGCATGAATATATTTATTTTCCAAGCTTGGGCGCTGCTGCACTGGACAATCTTGTAATTTTGTTTCTGTTGCGTCTTACGTATTTTCTTGTACTGAAAATTGCTATCATGTTTACATTTTAATTGAATATTATGACATATCATGATTGCCTACAAAAAGAACAAGATAATGCCACAATTATTTATCCTGGGCTCCCAATGTTGACAATGGTATTCATTACTTTGAAGAATTAGACCAGGAAGTTCTGTGCAGTTTTATTGACATCTTTAAGATTTATGATGGAAGAATGTGACTGCAAAGTTCTGTGCATAACTTTATAGTTAGACTATATTACTGTATTGACATACTTGTGTTACTTCAGAATTATCTTCTGAGAGTGGGCCACAATCCTCACATTATGATATTGAGGCTGAACTGCGTGAAATAAGATTGAGTTTACTGATGGAGATAGAGAAGCAGAAGCAAACAGAAGAATCTCTGAATGATATACGAAGCCATTGGCAGAGGATCAGGCAACAGTTAGCTCATGTAGGACTGACACTGCCTGCAGATCCCACAGTGGTGGCAGAGGGTGAGCAGCTGAATATTGATCCTGCTGAAGAGCTTTGTCGGCAAGTGTATCTTGCGCGGTTTGTATCTGAATCTGTTGGGAGGGGTGTAGCAAAGGCTGAGATGGAGGCAGAAATGGAAGCTCAGATTGAAGCAAAGAATTTTGAGATTGTGCGGTTGTGTGATCGACTTCATTATTATGAGGCTATGAATCGGGAAATGTCTCAGAGGAACCAGGAAGCTGTAGGTGAGAACTCTGTGCATTGAATAACATCTTTATCTGCCCGGCTTAGTTTTTGAAATATTTTTCAAGGTTTCTGCGACATACCCTTTTTATTTTAGTCATATGCTTTGCTTAGATTGCATTCTTGTCTCTTCTTTGTGGCCAAGGAAGATCTACTGTTGGATTGATTTTTGTCTTGTTTTGTGTGTCTCATGACTTCTAAAATGCAATTTATACTGCTTTTCTGAGAGTATTTATGTCTGTTAATCACTCAAATCTTGATTTGCTGATGCATTGAGATCAAGCAACACTTTATTTTCACAGGATTAGTAATTAAATGGTTAAGGGCAAGAAAAGAGTTGGGGGTCTTTGTTATTCTGGATTTTGCTTTTGGTGAAATTTGCATAATTACTGCTGATACTTTTGTAAAAGAGAAAAGAAAGAGAAGGAACAGCCGAGATAAAAGCTGCTTTACTAGAGAAAAAGTCAGATATGAGAGTGGAAAAATCTTCTTTTACTTGTGTTTATGTTACCTGTTTTGGGTAACAATGGGACTTGTAGCATGCTTTTTAAGCCTTATATGATGCAAAGATTGCATAAAGAATAGTGGAACATTTCCAAAGTCTTTTGGGACCTTGTATCTGGCTTTCTTGGAATTGAGAACTCTTGAAATCGTTAATTCCTAGCATGCACTATGCTATCCCATTTGCAATAGTTATTTGATTTTGGAATTTTTGACTGCCAGATGCAGTGTAAACTAAGAAATATTTAAAATATATTGAAGGTGAGTATGGTCTCAGATATGAACAATTTTGGTTAGTTAAAATGAAAATTAGTATTTTTTCTAAAAATCTATAAATAAATAAACAGTGCGTAAATGATGTTTCTTTCTTGCTTGTTAGCACTCTCATTTTTTAACCTGTAGTTTAGGGCCTGCTCTCTCTCTGGATGACTGCCATCAAACTGACATTCAGGATAATTAATTGGATTTGTTGTTCAGCCATTTCAAATTTTGCTAATGTAGAATATTTGTATGCATAGAGATGGCACGGCGGGATAGGCAAAGTAGGAAAAAAAGGCAGAGGTGGGTTTGGGGCTCAATTGCTGCTGCGATTACCCTTGGCACTGCAGCATTAGCATGGTCTTACCTCCCTGCAGGAAAAGCATCGACTTCGAATGGTGGCCCCCAGGCACCTGAGCATGATGATACAGCTAAACAATGAAAAAAAAAAAGAAGAAAAAAACGTTCGATGTCATGCGTGAAAATAAAAGAATAAAACGGCCATTTATGCTGCTACTTTGTGAATAGTGATCGGTTGGTTTATCAGTTGCAATTCCCTGGATGCAGAGGCCAGAGGATGTATAGTACCATCAAATAATTCGGGTTATCTCGAGTTGTGCCATTGAATGACTATCCCGGAGGTGATGACTTTTGAATTGAATCAGCCTGTGTTATCAAATTAATATCTTTATTTAGCTGCTGTACGCATTAATCATAGCTCATGTTTGTTGTTGTACACCCAATGGAAGCCTGATGTTTTTGTTCTTAAATGCCTCGAGTAGGGCAATCAGTAGAGGACAACGAGCAGCAGATGGATTTGAAATAGTAGTTTACATGTGATAAAGAGGATTAGAATGTATTGCGGCTTACATGCATCTATAACATATTTGAGTTTGTTAAAACATTTTAAATTTTTCAACAAGGATGGTTGTATGCAGAACCCTCGTTTGTTTGAGCTGTTGTAGTGGATGTGTGAGTTACAGCTACATGTTTATCCGTGCTGTAGTCAGTTGGTCCTGAGGTTATTGTTGTAGATTTATTTTTTAAGCCAGCTGACTGAAAGTGAATATGTATGCTTCCACGTCTCGTGCAGTTATTCTAAATCTTTTTATCTTAAATTTGAAATTGATTTCGGGTCATTAATTAAGTCATTAATTAAGTTGTTGGTAATTTTTTATAAGATTTGATTGTATTATTTTATCAATCAATTGACAAATACTACATTATTTGAGATAATTTTTTAAAATAAAAAATTTAAAATATATAGCACTATTATTTTTGTATATAGTAATGTTACATAAATACGAAGTTTCAATAGTGTGTTCAAGGTTTTCCATTGAATTGATGTGTGTTGGCAAGAGCTTGATGTTATTTATTTCACTATTTGTTAGTGGTGTTCAATAATTGAATCAGAAAAAGTAAAAAATGAAAACAAAAAATTGAAGAGAGAGAGAGAGAGAGGAAAGCTGTTTCCCAGTTTTCTGAAGCTTTGGCGCGACATCTTCGTTAAGGATGTAATTTCGAAAATTTTATTATTATCTTTTATTTTCTCCAAAAAAAAAAAAAAGCAGCCCGGCCCAAGTGGAGCAGCTAGTGGAAGCAGTGTGGGGCCTAATGCAGCGGGAATTAAAACGACGGCGGATTAAGGAACTTTATCCGTCAGGCACAGCTGCAACTGAATAACCGATAAGAGAGAGAGAGAGTTACTTGAGAGCAGGCGAATGAAATCGACATGAAAGCAAAGCTCCGATAATGGAGCTAGGTGTACACATATCCTCTTCTTTTGGAAGTCTGTTCCCTAATTACAGCACACTAACAGCATATAGAGAAATTAAATTTGGGTTCCAAGGCAGAAGTAGTAGTATCACTTGTAGAAGCAATGAGCACCAAAGCTTTGTATTGTCAGAGAAAGAAGTACAGCAACAGCAGCTTTGGAGTAACCAACGGGAAATGGACTTAGACGATGGTGATGAAATGGAATTTGACGACGCATCGTCGTTTCTATCTCTGTCTGAAAAACCAGACAGGAATATGGCTTCGCCGGACGACTACGATATTGAAGAACTTGACTACGCCTCTCATCCAAATCACAAAAGCGGTGAGTTTCTTGTTTGTTCTTTTCCAATTAAGACGCAAACGCCATATGAACTGACAGATGGAATTAATTGCAGGATATGTTGCAGTACTAGGGAAGCCAAATGTGGGGAAAAGTACGCTCGCAAACCAAATGATCGGTCAAAAGCTCTCAATTGTTACAAATAAGCCCCAAACTACAAGGCACCGTATTCTTGGTATCTGTTCTGGTCCAGAGTATCAGGTTTGATTTTTCTTTGTTAATATGTTTATTTTTTCTTTATTCATAACAATGTACCTCATTTGATTACAATTATGAAACTAGTTAGGATGATTTAACTGACTGTAGTTATGCTAGCAGATGATACTTTATGATACCCCTGGTGTAATTGAGAAGAAAATTCACATGTTGGACTCTATGATGATGAAGAATGTCCGCAGTGCTGGGATTAACGCTGACTGTATTGTTGTTCTCGTTGATGCTTGTAAAGCTCCTGAAAGAGTATGCTTCCTTGTATTCTCTTTTCATTTTTCAATAATTTCTTTCACCCTTTCTTAATTCATCATTTCCTGCTTCTAGATTGATGAAATTTTGGAAGAGGGAGTGGGAGACCACAAAGATAAATTGCCTATTTTGTTGGTACTGAATAAGAAGGATCTGATCAAGCCTGGTGAAATTGCTAAAAAGCTTGAGGTCACAACTTGTTTTTGATTTATGTATTACCATGGAACAGTTGTATGCATCTGCTTTGGAGAATTTTATTTAATTTTTTTCCCCCAATTGATTCATTTAGTGGTAAGAAATTTGATGGTTTGCTAACGCCACCGCCTCTGCTGACATTCCATTTATGTTATTCCAATCACTTCACATTCTAACTATATTTTCTTCACTTTCCTTTCAGTGGTATGAGAAATTTACAGATGTTGATGAGGTCATACCCGTGAGTGCAAAATATGGTCATGGAGTGGAAGATATCAGGGATTGGATATTGACCAAACTTCCACTTGGCCCAGCTTATTATCCAAAGGTATGTCAAAGCCCAAGATTCGAGATTTTGGATACTATTTTTGGATACTATCTTCGCCTTTTATATCAGCCTTATGCTATTAACCTGATGTTTGAAGTTAGTAGGATGATTTAGACACAATAAATGTTTGGAATCCATGTTGAGTTGATGGAGATGGCACTAGGAAGAGATGGGGAAAAAAATTTGAAAATTACTCTGCACCGAATTTCTTGCTTTCTTTTTTTCTCTTTTTCTTTTTCTTCTATGTCCTTTCTGAACTATCAGTTCAATAGTTCTTATTTTCTTATGACTTTTTTTTCTGTGTTGGGAATTAGTTGCTTCTTCAGTGAATCTCTTTACTTCTGTGTTTATGAGTTTCAGGACATTGTTAGTGAGCACCCAGAAAGATTCTTTGTAGGTGAGATTATTAGAGAGAAGATCTTTATGCAATACCGCAATGAGGTTCCTTATGCATGTCAAGTATGTAACTTAACATTTCAACACTGGCTCGTATTTGTAGAATTTAATGCCTTTTTGAACTTTTGCATTCTGTGATTGAAAATTTTGGTTTTCTAATATGTGAAACCTCCAGGTCAATGTTGTAAGTTACAAAACTAGGCCAACTGCCAAAGATTTTATACAAGTGGAGATTGTTGTGGAGAAAAACAGTCAAAAGATAATTCTCATTGGAAAAGTAAGTCCATTCTTGTAACTGTATGAATTCCTAATTGCTTGATGCCTGAAGGATGGCTTGGCCGGGTCGGATGAAATAGAGGCCTTGACTTGTTTGGGGGGTAGAGCTGCCCAAGAGGCAGCACAAATAGATGGTGGCAAGAGAAGGCACTAACAATTGTCAAAGATCTAGTATCCAGACCCTTTAAAATGAGCCAAATAATACATTCTATAAGAGTTCTGCATGTTCAAGGGCCGGCAGCATATGCAGCGCTGCAGATAAAATTACAAATGTTGTTCAAAGTAATTGTAGTCAGTGATTGTAACTGGAGGTCTGGAGCATATATACTTGCACATGTCCACTCTCTAGCATATCATTTGATGTGGTTTCTGTGACATTGAATGTTTGCAAAACACTGTAGGGGGGGAAAGCTCTAAAACTACTGGCAACAGCTGCTCGGCTTGACATTGAAGATTTTTTACAAAAGAAAGTCTACCTTGAGGTACCAACTTGAACCCTTCTGTAATAATAATAATCTGTAGAGTTTGTCTGTTGATGACAAAATAATATTGGGCTTTCACATCATATTTGGTGCGCTCTTATCATCAGTATCTGTAACAAAGTGATAGACCCTCGGTTTTGTTGCAAAGGAAATAGATAATTTGACAGGAAAGGGATATGTGTTTTATTGAAATTAAGGGAAACAAGCTAACAGCCAGGTAGCTCAAGAGACCTGGTTCTCTCCCAGAGCCAAGGCTCAATACAAATAATTCTCGATATCCCTACACTTTCCCTTGTGCCCCTTTTTATTGCCTACATATTACCATAAATAACTCCTACCCATAATTACCCAGATTCCATGACCATTATGGCAGATATTGGTTACCATATCCATACCCGAACAATGTTCCCAAAACTGCCCGTAAATCAAGGTAATTACCAGCTAGGTACTTCCTTTCTTGCGTCATGCATATGTGTACCTAATTGGTGGCCTATCACAAAGCTGCTGCATCAAATGTAAGCAATATTATGGGAGATTTTTGTTTGTTATTCATTTTCCTTTGTTCACTTATAACTCTTTTACGGAACAGATTGAAGTAAAAGTAAAAGAGAATTGGCGGCAAGACGAAGGACTTTTGAAGCACTATGGTTATGGGGGGCAAATTCAAGCATTGTGAATTGTGTGATGGTGAAGTTTCATCACAATTGACCCATTTCCCACTAGGTAAGTCAAGGTGGTCCGGTCATTGTAGAAAAAAATGACAAAAAGAGGAAATAGCTCTCAATTTTGTTGACTAGTATAGAATCCTCCCATATTGATTTTCTTTGTGTTATTGTTTTGTTAAAGATGATTCATATCATCTATGATGTGATCTTCGACAATTAATGTCTTTTAAACTCCCATGACCATGAGAGCCTCCCCCACGCCTCTGGTAACATTGGCATGTTGGGTAACTTGAAGCCCATTTGCAGAGTGGATAAGCTCCTCCAAGGTGCCCGGGCCTCCGGGAGTGTGTTCGTAATCTTCTAACTTGTCCTGTAATCCTGTTCATCAAATGACTAGACATATGCCACTCCACATGTCTTCATGTAAGTTGATCCGCAAATCTCGCCATTTAAACTGTCGGTGACAAAAGTTTCACAGGAGAAGTCACTCGTTGGAAATTAGATTAGATCCTATGTACAGTTGACACTTGGGCCCGTTTGCCTGTTCTTATAAAAAAAATATGTGGGCCCAGCAGTTTGATCCCAGACGTGGCAAAATTCTGTCACAGCAAACCCTAGGATTCGGTTTTTTGAGCGGAAATTTTTTCTTACACCGATCTTGCATTGAAGATAATGGGCCCACCAATTTTCTTATTATGTTTGCTGATGACATCATTGCCTAATTTAAAAACTATTAACAGGTTAAATATTAAAAAAAAAATTAAGGGGAGATTTTGTCAATTTTTTTTTTTCAATGCTTGGATTTAGAAAAATTGATTTTATGATAGATTATATTTTATACAATTTTATATTTTTTTTAATCTTTTGCTATGTTCAACGTCTAATGCAAGATTTTAAAGCTTTAGCTCTAAAATATGAGTTTATGTGAAGCAAATACGCTTTTGCAGGTTGTGGTGTAAGATTAATTTTAGATAATTTTGATTATATTAATATATAAAAGATATTAGTGACTATTCCATTTAATGGTATACATAGTCTAATTCTAAACTACACCAAGCACACATAAATATTATATTTAACTTAATCCAATCACATCCCATTTGATTTTATGTAGCAATGGCCCCTTTGTGTTAATTAAGTCACTCTTCCTGATTTTTCACTTCTAAAATAAGTTTTAAAGCATTTAATTTACGTTGGCGAAAATTACGACGAAGAGAAGAAATAAATTTTAATTACCTTTGGATAATGTTGAAAATTAATACTAAAATGCTGCCAAATACAGACCAGACCTAACCTTTAAAGCTAAAGGACGATGATTCCATTCCACCAAGGAAAGGAGAGTGGCCTTGCGTATCAAAGTTAAATTGAAGTAAAATAACACAAAAGGACGCGTGAAGCAAATGTATATATTTTATATTATGCAGCTATCAGCATTGATGAAGACGTTGCACATGCAAAATTTTCAATGAGAAAATAGTTAGTGATGTTGGGACGGGACCCTACATGGATGGAAATAATTAGAATAGAAGCAATGAGGCTACATAAAAAGAGCACTTGATGCTACCTGGTTAATTAAAATCCCACCATTTGCGGATGGAACATAGAGACTTTTGTTTGTTTTCCCTTTCCATCGTGTCGTGCATCAAGTTCAACTGATTGATAAGCCTTCCTGAAGTTTCAATTTTCAAATGCCTATCAAGCATTTTCGCATTTTCGCATTTCAATTTTCAAATGCTACCTGGTTAATTAAAACAGTGACAGAATCTTACCCCCCCCCCCCCCCCAAAAAAAAAAATCATTGGATTCGTTTATTTTATGGGATAAATCTTTAATATACATACATGGTAGTAGAACTGAAATGGTAAACTCTGAATTTACGAGAACTCCCATCATTTTGAATTATTATTTTGATCGTTGACCGAGGGAAGCCTAAATCTAAATCAACTGTTCCCATCATTTTCAATGAGGATGGTAATTATCATATCCCAAAATTTCATTTTATTTTCTCGACGTTTTTTGTTCTCTTGGCTGTGATAGATCCCCCGACTTGTTTCCCATGCGTTATATCATATCAACGCGACTGATGATGACACTGGACATTCCCATGTGACTTTAAATAATCTTTTTTGTTGTAGATAAACCTATTTACCTTTGATACTGCAATAAAGTGGGAATTGAAAGAACGGTCCCAAGGTTGCAGGGGCAGTTTCTGTCAAATTATCTAATTCAGATACTACATTATTTTGGCAGTTCTAGGAGGAAAAACTTCACGAGTTCACTAATAAAAAATATAGCCTCAGCTCCACTGCTCCTTATCCACTCAGACACAGAGAGAGTGAAAGAGGATGAGGCGCTTGCATTTAGCTTTCGCAATCTTCTTAGCCTTTTTCATCCACCGGCAATCTTTCAACGTCCTACATGTTGAAGCAGGAGATGGATTTATAAGAACAAGAGGATCGCATTTTCTGTTGAATGGTAATCTTTACTTTGCAAATGGATTTAATGCATATTGGTTGATGTATGTAGCTTCTGACCCATCTCAGAGATCCAAAGTATCAACTGCTTTTCATGAAGCTGCAAGCCATGGCCTCACTGTTGCCAGAACTTGGGCTTTCAGTGATGGTGGTTACAGACCCTTACAGCGTTCCCCTGGCTCCTACAATGAGCAAATGTTTAAGGTCTTAGTTCTCTCACCCTGTTCTTGTTTCTTTATTCCTTCCAATATTCTGATGATGTTGAATATTTATCTATTTATTTAAATTCTTTTCCAAAGGGATTGGATTTTGTGATAGCTGAGGCTAGAAAGTATGGGATCAAGCTCATATTGAGCTTGGCCAATAACTATGATAGTTTTGGAGGGAAGAAGCAGTATGTGAACTGGGCTAGAAGTCAAGGCCAATTCCTCACATCTGATGATGATTTCTTCAGAAACCCTGTTGTTAAGGGCTACTACAAGAACCTTATCAAGGTCAGTTATTTAAATATTTGATATTTTTTCTCTTGGTAGTCTAATTAACCCTGGCTTTGTATGGAACAATATTTTTAGGAGTACTTATTTTAGTGGATTAAGAAAAATGAGAAAGTCAACAAAATTGATGATAATGTGAAATTTTAACTTTTGATATACTGTTAAAAAGTTCATTATTCTGCTTGGAATTTCAGTTTGTGGTTGGTAATGGTGTTACTGAAGAATTTCAATTGACCATGATAATGTGAAAATTTCTTGAGGCTCTTCTTTTGTGAGATATGAGATGTATGATGACCACTACTATTTTGTCTATGCTTTTTGCAGACTGTTCTTAACAGATATAATACCTTTACTGGAATTCACTACAAAGATGACCCGACAATTATGGCATGGGAGCTTATGAATGAGCCGAGATGCACATCAGATCCCTCTGGAAGGACCATTCAGGTTGATTGATCTTCTTTCCCTTTTCTTCTGGTATTTCTTTCTTTGTTTATATTTTCAGTCTAACATTTCCTACTAAGCTTCAATTCTTTATTCATTAATAGTCTACTCCTTTTTAGCATGATATTTTTTTCAATCCAATGCTTTAAAAGTTGATTTGCATTTAATTTTGGTTTCAATTTGTTGGTCCACCTTAAATACTAAGATCGTCACTTATTAGTCCTCAAGGATTCACACAGCTCTGCCCACTGACAATTTATCCCCACCTCCATGAGGGCTAGACCCCATCAATGAATGCTTTTGTTGAAAACTCTTTTTACCTTTTCAAGAACCAGTCCAGTTCTAACTGCATTGTGATTTGGTGAAGTTTGACTTCTGTCTTAAACAGGATTCGTGATTAACTCGTGCTCATTGTTGTTTGTATCTTTGTACGACAGGCCTGGATAACGGAAATGGCTTCATATGTGAAGTCCATAGACAGAAATCACCTGCTGGAAGCTGGTTTAGAAGGATTTTATGGACAATCAACACCTCAAAGAAAGAGAGTCAATCCTAATCTTGATATTGGAACAGACTTCATTGCCAATAACCTGATTCCGGGCATTGATTTTGCAACAGTTCATTCCTACCCTGATCAATGGTATATTTCTTATTTAATGGAAACAATTAAATTACATTACTTGATGTCATAAAGCAAACAATATGAAATGAATTTGCTGAAATTTATTTTTATTAATTCTTACTGCGTGAGCAGGTTATCAAGCTCAAATGATCGATATCAACTTTCTTTCTTGAACAACTGGCTCGACACACACATCCAAGATGCTCAGCACATTCTTCGGAAGCCAATACTCCTAGCAGAATTCGGGAAATCGCGGAAAGATCCTGGTTATAGCACCTACCAGAGAGATGTAATGTTTAATACCGTGTACTACAAGATTTATTCTTCGGCTAAAAGAGGAGGTGCAGCAGCTGGAGGCCTGTTTTGGCAACTTCTGACTGAAGGAATGGACGCTTTTCGAGATGGTTATGAGATAGTTTTGAGCCAAATCCCCTCGACTGCAAATGTTATTACTCAACAGGCTCACAAGTTGTACCAAATTCGTAAGATTTTCGCAAGAATGAGAAATGTTGAGAGGTGGAAGAGGTCCAGGGGCATGAGGAGACGTCAGAGGCAGGGTGGAAACAGGGGAAGGCACATAGGAAACTGAAAATATGTATTTGCTTGAACGAAATGAGACCCGGGTTGTATCAGCGCGTGTTGCTATCAACTTAAACGGATAGTCGGTGGTCAGGTAATCAGGTTTTGGGAAGTTGTTTCTCTCTTAGTGATGAACGTTGGTCATCCAGGAGAGTAGCTAAGACTTTTTCTTTAAGTACATGTTAATCTTTATACTTTTGCGCTTTGGTGCCATGATAAATGTTGGAAGAATTTCAAAAACTTCATGAACCATATTATTTTTAAAGTTTAAAGAAATGAAGTGTACCTAACGGGAAAATAAGTTTACAATTTAATTAATTTCATGGAGAGAGACACTAAAGTGTACTTTTAAACACAGTTTCTCTTCTGAGTTTAGTTTTCAGTTACTTGATAATGGCACAGATACTGCATCAACACTCGACTCAAAAATTTTGAGAACAATGAGAGTTTAGGAGTGAGACTAGGGAAATGAGCACTGGTTCTTACTGAATTTTGATTGATTCATGCCACATTAATGGGTTTGGCCCATTTGCGTGTGGTCCACTCTTCGGCAGTATCACTGTGCTTATGGGCACGTAGTATTGGGCTTCAGATTTGTTTGTAAATTCTGAATTAATGAACTTTTCAAAACGTATTCCGAATCGACTTTGAGGTGCAAATTGCCATGCTGATGCATGGCTGCAGCATCTCAAAAGCAAACATGCTTCTTCAGTCGAGTAGGCTTCGTGTCGGGAGATTATTTGCAAGCTCGGCCATCGCTTGCACTGAACGGCGTCCTCTCCTACTCTTTCAAGGAACCCAATTACCTGTTTATGTAAGGACACCAGAGGTCAATTCTCAGCTAAAGCACCTAGTCAAATCCGGCTACCTACATGATGCTCGCAAGATGTTCGATACAATGACTCAGCGAGACGAGATATCGTGGACCACGCTGATATCTGGCTACGTCAAGGCCATGGACTCCATTGAAGCTTTGGCATTGTTTTCAAGGGTGTGGGTTGAGCCTCAAATGAACATGGACCCCTTTATTCTCAGCCTTGCCCTCAAGGCTTGTGCGCTCAGTGTAAATGTTAATTACGGGGAATCATTACATGGATATACCGTCAAAACTGGTTTTGTGAACTCAGTTTTTGTGGGTAGTGCCCTTTTGGATATGTACACGAAACTTGGGAAAATTGAGTTGGGCTGTAGAGTTTTTGATGAAATGCCGTTGAGAAATGTTGTGTCCTGGACTGCTATTATTACGGGGCTTGTTCGTGCTGGTTATAACAAGGAGGGGTTGATTTACTTCTCCGAAATGTGGAGATCAAAGGAGCAGGGTGATTCATACACTTTTGCTATTGTATTAAAGGCATCTGCTGATTCAGGTGCTTTAAATTTTGGGAGGGAGATTCATACTATCATGCTAAAGAGAGGTTTTGATGTGGTCTCCTTTGTGGCTAACTCTTTAGCCACCATGTATAGCAAATGTGGGAAGCTGGACTATAGTTTGCGTTTGTTTGAAAGAATGAGCACTCGGGATGTGATTTCATGGACCACAATAATAACATCTTATGTCCAGATGGGTGAAGAGGAAAATGCCTTTGATGCATTTGTAAGAATGCAGGAATCAGATGTAAAGCCCAATGAGTATACTTTTGCAGCAATTATCTCTGCTTCCGCCAACCTTGCAAGAATCCAATGGGGTGAGCAGTTACACGCCCATGTTTTACGGTTAGGCCTTGTGGATTCTTTGTCTGTGGCCAATTCCATTATGGCCATGTATTCGAAATGTGGACAGTTAACTTCAACTTCAATAGTGTTTCATGGGATGATCAGGAGAGATATTATTTCATGGAGCACTATAATTGGAGGGTATTCTCAAGGAGGTTATGGAGAAGAAGCTTTTGAGTATCTATCATTGATGAGAAGGGAAGGACCTCGACCTAATGAGTTTGCTTTTGCTAGTGTGCTGAGTGTCTGTGGAAATATGGCAATTCTTGAGCAAGGGAAGCAGATCCATGCTCATGTAATGTCTATTGGGTTGGAGCGAACAGCTATGATAAAAAGTGCTCTAATCAATATGTACTCAAAATGTGGTAGTATAAAAGAGGCTTCACAAATCTTCTATGAAACAGAAAGTGATGATATTGTCTCGTGGACAGCCATGATTAATGGATATGCTGAACATGGTTACAGCCAAGAAGCCATTCATTTGTTTGAGAAGGTTCCCATGGTTGGTTTGAGACCAGACTCAGTTACCTTCATGGGTGTTCTTACTGCCTGTAGCCATGCTGGACTTGTTGATCTTGGTTTCCACTACTTCAATTTGATGAGTGATAAGTATGGTTTTGTTCCTTCTAAGGAACATTATGGTTGCATGATTGATCTCCTTTGCCGAGCTGGACGACTTAGTGATGCTGAGAACATGATAGAAAATATGCCTCATCAAAAGGATGATGTTGTTTGGTCAACTTTGCTTCGAGCATGTATGGTCCAAGGTGATGTTAATTGTGGGAGACACACTGCAGAGAAGATTCTTGAATTACATCCATCCTGTGCAGGGACTCACATTACCCTTGCTAACATTTATGCTGCCAAAGGAAGATGGAGGGAAGCAGCGGAAGTTAGGAAGATGATGAGATCAAAGGGAGTAATTAAGGAGCCTGGATGGTCTAGGATTAAGGTAAAGGATCAGGTTTCTGCATTTGTTTCTAGTGATCGGCGACACTCACAGGGTGAAGATATATATCGTATGCTAGACTTACTAGCTTCAAGGGAATCTGATATTGATGACTTGGATTCTCTTGTACACGATGCTGAAGATTAACAGAAGGGCAGATCCATACTTTAATTGTCATTGCATGTCGAGGCTATGATCCATTTACTTAGTTGCTGACTTGAGAGCTGCTTATACAAGCACAACTGCCAGCCAGTACTTGTCAATTCAACAGTGGCAAGAAGCTGATTCTGATAAACAAAATTCTATCGCAATGTGGACAGCAATGTGAATCTGTTCAGGAATATGAGCAAGCACAATCAAAGAATGAGGTTCTGAGGGCATCCATGTTGAAAGCCTATAAAGTCAAGCGAGATGAAATCTGCATCAGCGTAGGGGCTGCCCCAAAATGCGTCAGACTGATTGTCAGGTAATCAAGGTTGTTGTCTTGTAAGAATTTATGGGCACTGTTGTCGATTATGCACATTTGTGCACTTCTTAAAGTGCAATCATAATGGTTTTTGCCCTTTTAAATCCAGGGATCTGCCAACTTTCAGAATACTTTATCGGGCTGAGGAATCCAGAGTTTGTGAGATTAGAGTGATGCTGCAACCAATTTGTGTTTTGGTTTCTTCGTCAGCCAAGAAGATATAGGAAGCTGTTGAGGGACAATAGCAGGTGACAGCACAGAGTCTTACAAAAAGAACCGTGAAGATCTCGAGGCTTTGTGAACATCAGTCTCTGGTAATAAATTTGGGATGGAACAACTAGGAGTTGATTGGGCTGTTGAAACAAAATTGACCTGGTTGCACCTATTTTTTTGGCATCTGAGAACACTTTGCTTTTGGACGAGCGAACCATGCAATTTGTTTGCTCTATTTTGTCTTCCTCCCGCCACACCCATGTAAAATTTCTCATTTTCCTTTATCGGCATGTAGATTAGATTTAATGATCCAGCATATTTTAACTCAATCGTCTGGATCGAGTCCGAAGAAACGAGATCACAGAAGCAAAAATAACAGCAGTCTATTGCAAAGTTTCTAATCATTTCATTTTCTTTTGCCATCTTGTTTAAAAGGATGTCTGAACCCTTCCTTGACGGGAGTGACGGGGGACGTTGTGTACACAAGCAGATACACATGGTGTCACTCCATTTAGTAATGCCAACTGAGTTCAGAAATGAATTTGTTTGCTACTTACGACCGTTATTAATCAGCTTTACAAAGTTCATTATTCATCCTTAAGCCAATGTTTAATCACATACAAAACAAAACCTACACAAAATGCAGCCGCCGCCAAAGCAACGATTATCTGTATTGACAGATTGGAATTAAATGCTTCAAGCACGATAGACTTCCATGAAAAGAACCATAAAAGGGAAAAAGTTGACCCCACGGCAGCACCAACTACCACTTGGCTGAATGTATGCAGTTGTTGTGATACCCGTAACCATGACTGCAAATCCCAGAAAATATGATAGAGATAAGCAACCTATTCAATTCAGTTACTTCTCTGCTCAGAGAATTTATCATTTAAAGACCTCAGAGAGAACAGTTGTATTAAAAAGTGCAGTATTTAGCAATGATTAATTTCAGTATTGCTAATGCATCTTTGCTATGGAACTTTTGTAGATTCTATGCTGCATTTAAGGAGTGACATTATCATACATTATTCATACTTACCAGATATGAACCTATTGCCAAGGTAAATCCACTAATCATCAATGAGGCTTCATTTATCCCCAGCCATTCCACAACTGCAACACCAGGTAAACAATAGTTTACTAAAATGTCTACATAAAGCCAAAGCTTTGATAACATACAAACCACTAGCACTAAGACCAACAATCAAAATATAAATGAACCATGCCCTTCCCCAAAGTAGATCCTGGAAAATCAAGAGAACGAAATAATGGCAGATTCACATGAAAAATGTTTGGATTGAATTTTTCTTGCACAGGAATGCACTCTGCAGTTATAACAATCAATTGGAAAAGACTAAAAGAAATGCACAACCATACGTTGAAAAAATGAAATCAATCTATGTAACAGTCATTCTGCTGATTATTAGAATTTTGAAATTTGAAGATTTAAAAACTGCTAATGCAGATAATGAAGCAAACACTTCTGAAAGGTTCAAATTATTTTTCTTCTTACTAGTGCTTCTCTGCTTTCTAAACCATTCATCGCAATTTGACTAGTAGGAAGCATAAACTCAGTATAATGCGCCGGTAAGGCTGCATAATGTACAAGTTATCTTGAAATATGCATTCCTCAGACTAAGAATTCAAGAATACCAAAATAAATTAACAACCAACCCCGGCTCCTTTTAATGGTATAAAAGGAAGAAAGGAATTACTTGACAGAATAATAAAGCCGCCAATGAAGAAAATGGATTGTGCATGAGAAGACGGCATTCCAGGATCAGATTTCAAAGTGGGAACAGGTCTCTCTTGGTTTAGAATCCGTTTGAGAACCATAGCTAGTGCAGAATTAATAACAGATCCCATGGTAGCCCACAAAGCTTCTGAATCATGCCTCCAGATAATGATAACACTAAATAATCCAGATACCAGCCACTTGCTCTGTCACCAACAGCAAATAAACAATTAACCTTATGACAACACAAGATTAAACAGCCTTATCAATCTTGAATCATTTTTACTTTCCAAGCATAGCGTCCTCCGTTTCTCAGGCACATTTAAAAGTGCTTTTAAATAGTTAAAAGCAATTAATGTCCACCTGCGGTGTTCAATTGAAGTTGAGAAAAGACAAGTGCTTTTCTTTCAAGATCAGAAAACACTTGGTGTGCTTTCTGAATAATCACGAATAGCGCTTCCTAAAAAGTAAAAACATGTCCCTAAAAGCACAGTAAGCCAAGCTACAGCTTTCTTGGAAAAATCACTCAATTGATCATTACGCTGATGTAATTCAATATAAACAAGAAGCCACGACTGAAATTACACAATCAAAGAAACTATACGCATAGCACCAAATAGAAAATAAATTTTTATAAAAAAAAGAAAAGAAAAAAGATTTACAAGTTAAAGAGTAAAAGATATACACACCAGACGATTAATAGTGGACTCCAGCCCAGAGGCAACTAACTTTGATGACCCATCAACAAGAGCTTCTTGTTCAAACACGTTAACATCTTCCTCAATATTACTACTACTGCTACCATTCCTAAACGCTGACGTTTTTATCAATTCAGTCATGTTTCTACTAACAAACCCAGCACCAAAAACGGAGCTTTTAATAGAAATTCGATCCAGCGAGCTTTTTTTCGTAAACGTAGGCTTTAAGGATCCTCTGTCAAAAAATTTTAATGTGGGTTGGTGCAGAATGTTGGCTGTTGTTGACATTTTGGTTCAGCAGTTGCACGAACATAGAACACGGAAACAGATTTACCCCGCCAGCCATTTGTACTGTCTTAATTGTTTTGCATTTGTTTCAGTCGATGCGTTTGCGTGAAACTTCGAATTGTGAAAATAATAATAATAATAATAATAATAATGTGCGGCTGGCTGGCTGCCTCTTTTATTTGTTTTTTTTTTTAAGAGATTGTTAAAATAAAGAAATAATTGATTCGGATTAATCCAAATGGGGAATCTTCAATTTGATCCCTAATTTTATGGTTCCGATTCGCTCTGGAGAAGTAAAGAGTCTGATCGTCCACGTGGAACGATCATGCATAAACGGCTGAACTTGTGTTTCACCAACGCATACGTGTTCTTCTAAGTCTTTTTTTTAAAAAAAACTGATGTTACGTAAGGTATTTATGACAGCTAACAGCTTCTATTTCAGTAGATAATTACTGATATTTATAATAAGATGAATAAATGACACTACAATTTTATATTAAATTTTATAAATTACTTGTTTAGACAAATAATTCACATAAGTATTTGAACAATGTATATTTTACTCATATTTCGTAAGAGAAAAAGACTATAAATTGACTTCACTCAATCATGTTTAATTAAGGGAGAATTTTAGTTCATAAAAACTTGAACTACTGTGCATCGCTATTTAAATTTGTAAAAACCGTGAAGAGTTAAGCTATTTAAACTTGATAAATTTTCCTTTACTTTCATTTTAAAAAAGTAAATCTATTATCAAAAATTTAAAAATCTGAAAAATACTCTTTACTAATCTGTTTCTCTCTCTTTTACAATTGTATATTCTCTCTCTCCTCTGTTATTCTACAAACTAAATACTTAATTTCACTCTCTTTTGAATTTTTATTTTTGCTTTTCTTAATATATCATGATCTATATTTCATACTTTTTATTTATAAGAGTTTTTTTTCTTGATATTCATTAGCTTTTTTTTCTTAATATTCATTAGCTTTTGTATTTAGTAAAAAATAATTTCTTGATATTCATTACTTTTCATGGATGATAAAATTTTGTTAAGGTTCATTTTTTTAATAGTGGATTTTATTCTTTTTAATTAATGATAACATTGTTTTGCATATAAAAAAATATGAATTAATTGATTTGAATTTGTGAAATTGAGAAGAGAAAGAAAAGAAAGGGTTAATTAAATTATTTTTAGATAAAAAAATTCTTAATTAAAAAAGATGTAGAGAAAAATTTGATGGGTTCAAACTAGGGATGGCAAAAAGCTCAGGCCGGCCCAACCTATTCCCACAGGTTTTGGCCTAAGTTTCATACATGAGGGCCTAGAAAAGAGTTTAGAAAGAAAAAAAAAATCTAGGCCAAACCCAAGCTCTTTATTTTAAAAAATATATTTATAAATTAAAATAATAAATTGAAATTTTAAAAATAATGGAAAGATTAAAAAAAGCTTAAATTCCTAATATATATATCAATAATGAATCAAAAAAATTTAAATTATAATACTAAACTCTCTTTTAAGTGTTAATTAATTAAGATAGTACTTAAATTAGATAATCCAGTACTAAAAAATTAAATATGTAAATGTTTATTTACTTTATTTATTATTTTATTTTAAAATATTTATTTTCTTTAATTTATTGTTGATTATAACAGTTTGATTATCATTAGTTCATTTCAAATTTACAATAATTTAAAAAAATTTAAAAAAATAACTAAAAGTCCAAACCCAGCTCAGGGCCCCAATGGACCCGACCCAAACTCAGCCCTTACGCTTCTCTTCAAGCCCAGGTCAAAGCCTTTAATTTGCCAAACTTAGTTCAAACAACCTCATCTAACAAAAAAAATGTTTAATTAAAAAAATTTAATTTAATTAATTTTATGTCTTCCACATAAGTGTTCTTCTTATTCTATTTATTTTGTTCTAATTTGTATTATTTCTTTTTGTATATCATCTCATTTGTGTTCAGATCTCCTTCGAGGAGCAAAACTTGCATGAGACAAGAGCTTGTACTTTGTCAAGTTATGATAGAATACTTGAGTTTTAAAGTGAAAAAATTATAGAATATTTTAGAAGTAATATAATTAATCAATACATGCATGTCATGTGTATTTAAATTTTATATAACCACTAGTTGTATACTAATTCATCAAAATAAATATACACATATTATAACATTATTTAGTTATTGTGTGGCCGATATAGTAACTCCGAGGTATCATAGAATTTCTTCTTAAAGTGATACTACTAATTAGTTTTATTACGCGACCTATAAAATTTAATATTTAAAAAATTAGGTCTCACAATTCTACTACATAGAAGAATACTGTTAAATGAACTACTGAGATAGTGAACCTGTCTCATGTAAGATTTTTTTTTCCTTTGGAGATGTTGGACATGTTTTTTATACAACTCATTTTGATCAGCGCTCTTACATGAAATTTTTCAAGTCAAATGTTAACTGTGTAGAATGTTATTCTTTGGTAGCTTTTATCCGCTTTTCATACCGTATATATCATAAAATTAGTCACCTACACTCATGGACGGAGGTAGCACAGTACTACTAATTGGAAGAAAAAAAAAAACAAGTTTTCCCTTTTATTTGAACAGCTTAATAACTTGAAATTAAAAATTTAATGACCCCAATCCTAATTCATTGAGAACGTCGTTTTGAAATTTGAATAATATTAATAATGGAACTTCTGAACGTTAAAAAGCAACTCACATGAGTTATCTAAAATGTCACGTAACTAGTTACGAGTTTTAAATATAAGAAAAAAGCTATTAAAAATTATGTGACCGAGTACTTATTTCCAAGAAGTGCCAATCATTTGAAACTAAAGAACCCTCAAGAATGGACCGATTAAATCATCTAATTTTACGTCAAAGTTTGAACTTTTACCTATGTATAATGGCTCAAATATTTTAACTACAACATAAATATCAAGTGGTGGTTGTTAGCTTGTTCTGTAGTGAAAATTTGTTGGTCTAGTCTAATTTTGTTAAAATTTTATATAGAAATTTGTACCATTATTATTGTTGGATTTGTGCATAGAACAGTTTTTAACGAAATAAAAGAACCTCCCGACTCAACTCTTTTACGACTAACCATATTTAAACTGATGGGCAGACATAACGTGTGAATAGTTTCTTAGAAGAACATTTGAGAAATCTAATTGCGGCCAATCAACAAATTGTGTTGATCTTTTAAAAAAATTGCCAAATTCTATTATAACCTTAAACTAAGTTTTTCTACTGGAGTTAGCCTTTTCGAGTTGGCAATTGGTCAGGTGTATATATGTTAAATGTATATGAATGGCCTGCTAAATTCATTCTAATTTTAAGTAGTCGACGCTAAAGGTGGCCAATGGGCTGGACAGCACGGGCACGGCACGTGTCCGTATAGCACGGCACGGCACGTGTCCGTATAGCACGGCACGGCACGTGTCCGTATAGCACGGCACGGCACGTGTCCGTATAGCACGGCACGGTACGAGTACGTCTCGGTAGAACACGCGGCATGGTATGGCACGCACGTGGGCCGTGCCGGGCTTAGATTTTAGGCACGCGGGCCTTAAAAGCACGGCACGATTAGAGATGGGCCAAAGCACGGCACGCAAAAAAGCACGCAATAAGCACGTTTCATTTTTTTATGAAAGTAAACTTAAAATTTTATGATTTTATAAATAACTTGAAATTGAATCTTTTAATATCTTTTATTGGCTCAAGTTTTTTAAATTTATTTAATTCTTAGTTTCAAAAAAATTATAATTGATTTATGTTTATAATTTATTAAATAAATAATTGATATCATGATTTTAATAAATAAAATTATAAATATAATGATTTTATAAATATGTATTAATAGTATTATAAACTATGATATATGACTCTACGTAATTCCAAGTTAACAATTAAGTTAACCCTTAAAAAAAATTATTATTATTGTTATTGTTAAGTGCTAAAAAAGAATTCTAATACCATAAAATCAAACTTAGCAACTACTATTACATTCTCTTATTATTATTAATTTATTATTATTGAATATATACTTGAGTTTTGAATTTTTTATTCTATTAAATTAAAATAAAGGCATATGAATAAAAAAAAAATACATAAGCTTGAAAAAAATAAGACAACAACTTGGCATACGTTCTTAAAAAAATAAAAAATAAAAACGCTTAGTGGGCTATTTTTTCTAGGCACGGCCCATGGCACGACACGTGTGGGCACGACACGAGTGGGCACGAGCACGAGCACGTGTGGACACGGCACGTGTGCCGGATTGGAACGGCACGGCACGAAATGAATAGTGGCACGACACGGCATGAGCACGAGCACGCATGAGCTTCTTTTGATGGGCCTGGGCCGGCATGGCACAGTCCGTTGACCATCTCTAGTTGACGCTCTTTCACCAACAGACCAACTCCTTTTTTGTTTTTTTTCATTTTTTTTAAATTGTCAAATTGTCTAGTTCGATTGAGGACAAAGACATCTCTAAGTAACAGTAACTATGGTATTTAATTTAAGTTTTTTATTGTACTTGGCCAGTTGCATTGGGCCATCAAACTATTCAAGCGGGGCCAGATCCTTTGTACCATTCATTTTTTGGGCCATTATAAGTGGGCTCTCTTCATAAGGGTCAGGTCCAAAAATCTGTCGTTTTAAAATTAAAAAGGGCTGCAATTTCAAGTAGTGTTAGCCTACTGGCACCCCCTCCAATCTCCTCATAAAACCCCTTTTTTTAATTATTTTTATTTTAATTTCAAAAACGTTATTTTTAAATTTAATTTTCTTATTCTTAAATTTCAAAGTAGTATTTTTTTTTTGCAATTTTGTTATTATCCTACAAATAAATTAAAATATTTTTTGGGTAATGGATTTTTTAATATCAATTATTAAGTTAAATAACACATCTTTTAAATTGTACTTAAAAGCAATCTTAAATATAAAAAGTCTTATTCAGTAAAAAGTAGGAAAAGAACAATAGAGTATTACTAAATTTTTACAATCTATTTTACAAGAAGGAAGTGATGTAGAAAATAAAAAGGGAAAAAAATGGATTGATTATAAATAAAAGTAATTCGCTCAACAAATTTATAAATGTGTTTAATTTTTATTTATCTTTAAATGTAATTTTATCTAAAGTGGGATTTTATAAGGATAATCAAGGGGTGCAAATACGTTCACTCTTTTAGGAATGGGCGAGTTAACTGCCCAGGAGAGATTACCTTCAAATCTATTGTTTCCTGACATTTTGAATACCTTTTAAGATATGAACATGACAAAACAATAAAACTATACGCAGTCTTTGTACTTGATAGCTTTTTAACTAAGTACAAAAATATGGAATAATTGAAGATTGCGAATGCCCTTTCGTTCGCATCATTCAAAATAATTACAAATTAATAGAAGGAAAATTATTTACCGACTACTTGATTTTTCACATTTTATTAAAATTATTATTATTTTTTTCTGACAAGAATCGATATGAAAAGTTATCATTGTTCCACTCTTGTCATAACCTCATTAGAATACTGTTGACATCAAAGAGTTAAATTTATCATTTAAACTAAACAACTGCTTGTGCGTTCTTGCTATCCCAAATACCCAAATTGAACCCAAGAAAAAAGATAAAACTACAAAACAAAACCAAATCAAAATTTCAAAAACCCAAATCATGTCGTGGATAATATTTGAAGGATTATTGCCCTTGTCATCATAGCAAAAATGCCATCAATTGCAGGAATTGCTCAATATCACATTCACAAAGCCACTCGTGGCCCCCAAAGCGTGTCGGTAATAATATGTGGGATGTGGGTATGGAGAAAAGGGACAAGAAGCTTATCAAACAACTCTTCAACACTTCCTCCGATTAGAAGTTGACTCGCCTTTCTGCAAGCTTTGCCAACGGACTGAATAAAGTGCTCAAAAGCTATTTTAGCTTTGCTTATCAAGACTCAAGTAAATGCAATATGTTCACTTTCTGATCTTTTGTACATGAATCTACTTAAGCTTTTAAATTGTTTTCTAGAAAAAATACTCTATCCAACTATGAATTTAGGAAATTGATTAAGGCTAACAAGTGTAGTGAAGAGATCGCAACAACGGCTGCAAACGATTTAGGTGGGGAAGAAGAAGGTGTTCTAGGGTTGTTTAGTTGTTCTTAACATTTGTGATCTAATTTATTTATTATTTATTTTAAAGATTTTTTGTTTGATAATTATTTATTTTTATATGGAACTTCTATTATCTAATTTAGTTATTTTAAGGATTTTTATTTGATAATTATTTATTATTTTAAGGTTTTTTTTGTAATTACTCCTCTCAGACTAAAAAGTCATGTTTTTAGCTTGGATAAAATAGTCATTTTAGGTTTTGCAAGCAAAATAGTTATTTGACCAATATTCTATTAAATACCCTAACGGTGTTATAACGAGAGTGGAGCAGTGATACACTTTGCAGAGTTGGAGTGGATTGTTGCCATATATATATATATATATATATTTGTGTATTTTTAATAAAATGTGAAAAATCAGATAATTTGTGGATAATTTCCTTAATCGAATTGTCAATGATGTGAGAATAGGCCTTGATGACTTATTTTATGAAAAAGAACATTGAGGTGCATTTGCAGTTTGATATCCTTTTTAAAATGGAGTTTTGGTAAATAATAATTGAGAATGATAAAGATGTTTT
Source organism: Citrus x clementina (assembly GCF_000493195.1). NCBI lineage: Eukaryota > Viridiplantae > Streptophyta > Magnoliopsida > Sapindales > Rutaceae > Citrus > Citrus x clementina. The sequence continues at coordinate 1,788,225 of NW_006262075.1, read as the reverse complement.
TAATAATGGTATTTTGTTAGAATGAAATTGCCTTTGGTGTCATTTTAGAAATAACGTTTTCTCGAATAATCTATGAGAATTATGGGTGGATACGGCTCGGTCCGGATTGAAATTAAGCAGAACCGATTTAAATCGGTTATTTTATAAAAAGAACTAAATAAGAACCGAACTCAATAAAAACCGAACATAAATGGATCTTTTTGGATCGGTTCGGTTCGGTTTTTTCAGTTTTGGGCCTGTTGGGCCTATTTTGAATTTCTAAATTTTTAGCCATTAGGCCTCATGAATGTAATAATTTTTTTCAACAATTAATTTATCCTAATTTCATTACAAATATTAACAATAAATATAAAGTATTCAAAACACATTTTATCACTAATATCTTACTAATTACTAATAAGGTACTTACAAAATATTTTAGTTATCTTACGCAACCAATTAAAATTTAACACGTTTCTATTTAAATAAAATTCCAATAATAACTCGATTTTTCAGTTCAGTTTTTTTTTTTACAAACTATATATTTCGATTATTTTTTAAAATTAAAATCAATTCAAACGGAGCGGTTCGGTTCGGTTCGATTTTTGCTAGTGCACGGTTTTTTTGCCTACCTCTAATGAGAATAGAGGTGGAGGAAGATCTTTTAAAAGAGTTTAGAAGTATTCTAGCCAAAGCTCTAGTAGTCTACTGTGTTGAGTGCATATCTAGTGCAGGTATCTTTTGCGGAATGCGCAATGATTTTCCTCTCGTTCCTCAGTTAGATTTTTAAACTCGTCCAATTATGTATTATATATAATGTTTAATGCTTGAAAATCATCAGTTTAATGTTTAATGCTTTCATGTGCACTGTTGTGAACTTATGTGTACTACTTATCAAGTTGAAAATCAGTTTTCTACCAGCAATAAGTTGAAAGTCAGTTTTCTACCAACAGCACTTGAATCACTTTAGCCGACAAGGCGAGTCCACCATGTCAGCTTTCAAGACATTTTTTTTCTCTCTTCTTGAGGCTTTAGAGATAATGGCCATACGCTTAGCTTTCATGCATGATTGAAACAGTGGTCCTGCAAAGAGAAACAAAGAATTATATATCGTATATGTATGCCAGCGCACATAGAATTTACGTGGCTTCATATTGGCGAGGCCCCATGAATCTTTTATTCTTTGAAATTAAAGCCTTACTGCACAGGAGACGAAATTAAATTCAAGCAGATCTGCTCCGTAATGAAATAGTGTAATTCCTAAATTAAATTGGCGCAGTTTTGATTACCAAAATGCCCATTTCACGTCTAATTGTGCAACAGTTCAATGATATCTCGATCGATTAGAATTTGTTCATTTAAGAATTACGAGAGAAGGGATGGTTCAATACAAATAATTAAATGGCACAAAGATCAAAGCCAAAAAAGAGCGAAAGTTAATACGGATATGAAGATTGAAGAAAGAAGGGCCGCCGGGGGGCCAAGGAAGAAGTCAAGAGAGCTACGACGCGTGTAGTGAGGGGACGTGATGAGATGACGAAAAATAACAGCACTTAAAGAGAGTGTGCGTGAGTGTGTGCATCGATCCGTCTCGGTCAACCGTCAAGTTCTCAATCCCAAGTGCTGAGATAAAACAGAAGACTGTTTGGACAGCAATGAGCATAGGGTCACTGTTTCGTCATGTTGGGGTTTTATCATCCTCATGTTTAATTACATATTTTACTACTCTTCAGCCTTCGCTGGAGCTGTTGTAGTGCAGCAAACTCCTGTCTTAATCAACATTGAATTGAAGAACCCCTGTTATTACTGTCTATTGGCCATTGCTCTGGTAGTAACTACAAGCTAGCGAAAAACTTTAGAATAGCTCTTACTATTAATTTAATTGATGCTTCCATGATATGATGTCTAATAAGTTTAATATAACCATTATTTGTATGATAATATATTAAAATAAATATACACATATTATAATATTATTTATTTATTATATGATTAACATAATACCTCTTATATATTTTAAAATTTCTCAAAGCTAACAATCCATATGTTTATGTGTTTTGTTAGCTTAAGTCAATTTAAAATCACTTTTTTATGAATAAATTATTTTTTATTAAATAATTAAATGGTAATAAAAAAAATTATTTTTAGATCAACTATAAATGACATATAATGTAAAACTTAGCAATGCAACTGCCATACATATATACATACATACGTACGTACATACATATATATACAAAGGGGTGGACGCCATGTAAGACTAAAGGGTGCCATGGCCCCCCCGGGTTTTAAAATATTTTGAGATTTTTGAATAAAATATGAATAATTTACACACTGATCCCTGTACAATTAAGTTTGGCCCCCCTTAAATTTCCTCCTGAGATCTACCCCTGTATATACATACTCAAATAGTTAATTTACTGGCCTGCCGATATATTATATGTGAACCAGCTTTACATGATTCATGCACGAAAGATATAGACTAGCGAGACTCATAATTTTTGTATGATCTCTTGAATTATCAGCGTTCTATTATCCATGGGCTATGGCCTTTTGTATCACATACGCAATGAAGCTAAATTATTGAGATGTAAGAACTAAGAACGAATGCAAAGGATAGAATATCTGAATTCTTTCTTTTCGACGGTATATCAGTATGAGCTAGCTCATCTGTGATAGCCATTTTACTTTCTGGTTAAAGAACTTAGTGCACGTCATTTCCTAATCAATTTTCTAACTATTTTACTCTGGGAATGGTAGTACTTGAGATTTGGCTTTGAAAATCTCATATCTTTGGAGTGCAATAGACGCAGAAGCTGTACATGCAAATGCAATTGCATATTGATGTGGGGGCCTCGCCTGGCAGTCCAAATCTCCAACTTACAATATAATAATAAACAAACATTATTAACATTAGTAAAAAAAAAGCCTTGCCAGAATATTAGGTAGAAATTTGACAAAATTAGAGGAGCCAGCCGTCCCACTCCCAGGTCCCAGCTTGCTAGCTACCGACCTAATTTTTAAATATGAATGTTACAAAGTACTCACTTTCAGCAATAACTCATTGCACTATAGTTTTTTTTCTTTGTTTTTTTTTTTCAATTTTTTCAATTCGATATGCAAACATTAGGACATTTAGCATGCCGTTTTATTATTATTATTATTTATTATATGAGACTATTGCTTAAAGTACAACTCATATTACATGAGATCATAACTGATATTTACAAATCAAATTATTATTGAGACCAACTTACATCAATACTTATGAAACTCCGTCCAAATTTTTAACCCTCACTAATATTCAAGAAATATTAACTCTACTCACACTTAAAGAGAGAAGAATACCTTCACTCATTTTATTATTATTTAAAGCAATTGCATGATTAGCCAAAAATAAATAAATATTGACACATTGATTATATGTTTTAAGGTAAAAGGAGAATGAGGTTGAGGTTGAGGTTGAGCAATGGGCAACTACGTTGCCTTTCAAAAAGAGGATTCAAATTGAAAATATTAAAGCCGCTGGCGTGTCTGACAATCACATCTGGGTAGCTCTGGTTTTGAACAGTTTTTCTTTAATGCAAAAATCTATCACCTCGACCGATACCTAACCTGAAGGGAGGGAAACAGAAGACCATTTGTACCAAAAAGCTCGCTTCGCTTTGAACAGTGACCGTGAGGTTGGGGAATCCAATTCAAGGTCACGTGCCCGTAGCCCTCCTGACTTGCTGCAAAATGTGCAATTTGAGTTTCGACTCTGGTCCCCGGCTCCGTTGCGATGTCCGCCCGCTAACCCAACCTTCCCTCTCAAATGTTCATTTTTTAGAAACGCATAATTTGCTGCTTATAATATAACAATATATTAGGCCGATGCGCAGCAATTATTACATTGAAACTTTTATTCGGAAAAAATATAAAGCAAAAAGAGAGGGAATGGGGGGCCACCTTGTTCATATCATAGCCCCCGGCCCGCCCCCGTCGATCGTCTCTATCTCATTTTTTCAATTTCAATCCTAAAGAAAACGACATCGATCAACAAAATCTAATAAATATGAAAATGAAAGTTATCATTACTCTTTCCCTGTCCCCTGGCTTTCTAATCATCGTTCTTAAGTACAGAGTCAGACAAGAATAATGAAATTTAGCACTTTCAATGTTGCAATTTCGCTACGCTGTAATAATAACGAAGGCGGTTTTTGTTTGATGTCTCGCCTCGCGCCTCACATCACGTGAAAGTGTGCAAGCGCCCAACTTCATCGTAGGATCCTATTCATATGATCTCATCTAATCTTTTAGAGATTTTGTACAATATTTATTTTAGCGACGGTTTAATTATATATGATTAAGATTTAATTATCTTTATTTTTTAATTTATTAATATCTAATCACGTTAATAAGATCTGTGAAAAAAAAAACACAGATCAAAAGAGAATCCTAATCCAAGTCATATTGTATATATCACACACTATTATGCACTCTCAATTTACTCCCATCATCTCATCGGCTAAAACAATTAATCATCGTATACACACACACACACGTTTGTCCTAATTTTCGTCCTTTAGTCATTATTTTACTTCAGAGACAATCATTATGAAAATGTAGTCATTATTTTCAGTGCAATGAGATTACATCCTCATACGAATTATTCAAACTGCAATTTTGTTCTTTGGCAATTCCTTTTTCAATTTATAAAGTTGATTATTGGACAAGTTATTGGTCTCGTGTCAATAGTTTCAAAATATATTTTACATGTCGCTTATATATTAGTGTATATCATATATCTCATGTAGTGGTTAGGAAAAATTCTTAAATATTCTCGGTGCATACATTAATTCTAATTTCTACACACATGACAATAATACAAGAAATAAGAATAACATATAATAAAAATTACCTAAGATAGTGGATGAGAATTCTTTTATGAGCAAAATATAGGTGCATGTGTTACGGTATAGATGGTGGTTAATAGATAAAAATATAATAATAATTAAATTTCAATCATATAAAATCACAAAATATAAATAATTTCATGAGAGAATTCTCACTTATAATTAATACAAGGTTTTGTATAAAATGCTTGTATATGTCCTCCATGAGCTTGTTAGAGAAAATTTTTGTTAACTACATATGTATTTTGAATTAAACCAATCACAAAATGAAAAAAGAACAAACAAATAAAAAAAAAAATCTAAAGACAAGGCAAATTGAGTGATTTGATTGTGTAGTCCCAATAAGATAATCGTGAAATGAAAGAATGTTCAATATTTGTAAGAATAAAAATATTGTAATAGTTAATTATTGGATAAGAATAATATATAACTAAATCTAATTGGTGGATTGCTTGTGTGATAACAAATTATAAAAAGATCGACATGGTTTAACTTAACACTGTATCCAAATTCTATAGAAATATAAACAGAGTCACTACCTTAATATGGTATGGTATGGCTCAAAGATTATAAGGAATAATTAAATTCAAGTTAATTTAAAAAAAAAAACGATTAAAGAAGAGTAAAGAATGTTTTAAAATTTACTGCGTCTATAAGAGGCAAAGATCTGTCCCCAGAAACATTTCAGCTTTGTGAAGTTGGGAGAGAGAGAGAGAGGGAGAACTTAAAAACCTTTGGGTGCATTTTTCTCTAGTTATCAGTTATCAGCCACTAGTGTGTCTCACCTTGACGCACTCTGAGTGAAAAATGGATATATTCAACAACGATTACAACAACGTGGAGGCGGAGGAAGGCAACGCTATGGCGTTAGCACGAGATAATGATCGGGTCCGAAGCATGGGGAAGGCTTTCCGAACAATCGAGCTCTGCATCGCTCTCTTTTTCCTCTTGTGGATGCTGCTTCGCCTCCCTTTCGCCATCAAAATCTTCGCCGAGTTACTCCGTCAACTTGTTTTCCTCCTCCTCACGCCTCTTAGCATTCTCCTGCTCTTCGGCGTTACTGTCACCGCTGTCATGGTCAATTCTTACAAAGTCTCCACCCAAAACATCTCCGACCAGGAAAACGTTGGAATCAATTTCTGTCAAAACATCATTAACGTGGGCGACCTTCAGGAAACGGTCGAGTTCCACTTCCGCCACCACCAGCTGGAAGTTGAAGCTCCGTACGGTTTTGAAGTTGAGAACACGCCACGATTGTCCGAGGAGCAGCAAGTGGATGAGGAAACTACGACTGTGTACGAGGACAAGGAGATGATCAGCTGTGGCCGTGATCGTGCAGTAAGAACCCCCACTACTGCCGCGTTTGAAGATGATGTCGCTGATGACGTGGAAATGGACGTGGATTCGGATCCGGAACCGGAAGTAGTGAACCAGACGGAGGCAGAGACAGTAATGGAGAAGAGCATCACGATATCCGACGGCGACGACGTCGTTTTACAGATGAAACGACGATGTTCGAGTCCAAGAGATCATTTGAACGACGCTGATTTTAAGAAGACTATCGACGCCTTCATTAAAAGGCAGCATGAATTTCTTAAGTTGGAGAATCGTTGCGATTATTCTGCGGAGAAGCGTACGTGTATTAATTGCTCTTAGCTAGCTCTCTCTCTCTCTCTCTCTCTATCTATATAGAGCTTGCCCACTCTATCCTTATTAAATTACAAGGTCTAAGAAGAAGAACATCATAATAATTAACTTAATTACTTCTCCAGCATCGTGCGCTGTCCTATCCCGTGATGTTTTAATTTTCTTTTTCATCTGTTGTAAATGTTCGTGTAAAATCAAGGCCCTGTCATGGCGCTAGCTAGCTGTTCTGTATTTCTAGTGTATTATCTCACTCTTTTGAGTGTTTCTTTTCTTTTTATTTAATGTGTATGAGTACGTGTTTTATTAGTTACGATCAGCTGTATTTAGTTATGAATATGTTTTAAACTAAAGAAGAATATACATGCATGTAGCTACTATATATACGCATATATATTTTGGGGGGAAAACAATTCGGGTTTTTGTGGGTTCTAAATTAAAAATGACAAATAAAATGTGGATGGTGGTGTTCTTGTTATAAAAATGATGGCAATAATCATGATTATGGAACTTCCAATTAAGAAGCATGTGTGGGTGAACCGTCATCAAGGCGGCAAGCTTTCATAGCCCATGAGTGATGAAGCTGCTTTTTATCATTTTCTAATTAATAACATACTTGAATTCTGTCACGGAAAAGAGATTATTCGTAGAAAGCTCTACAGTGTCAGTTGTTGGAATGATAGATAAATTAAAAACGCACACCGAGTTTTTCTTGATGGTGCCCATGACCGTGAGCATAATGTCCCCACTCGGATCATACTTAAGCTTTTTGTTAATTTCTAGTGCATAATTAATAGCACCAATCATCCTACAATAATAAAAATGTACTTAACTTTCACTATCCCCCTACAATCTCTCTAGTAAAAGTCACTTTTATTTTTCGATCAAGAGATTAGATTCTTTATATAGCCAAATTAATTATATTGCTTGTTAATTGTTTTGGCCTAACTTTATTATTTGTTGCTTCTTTTATCTTCACTTTAATCTGGGCAGTCATGATTAATTCCACCGAAAATGACTATTTGGGCGGTTCAGTTAGTCATCTAATAACATATTTAAATGTAATTTAAACCCAACTTTTGCACTCAATAATGGCCTTTTTCAGAGACATGTAATGAACCTACATACTTTTGACCTTTTCTTCTTTCCTCAAAATTCTTTTTGTGCTTCTTTAGTGGTTCTTTATTTGAAGATGGTATGGTTATTTAGGCGAGTAGTAATGGAGATTATAGTGGTGGTTACCAAGGGACACTGCCTTTTAATTAAGAGGAAATGCACATTATATATGTAGGATTTCATTTCTGTCCTCAACTTGCTGTTATCCATTTGATGTTAACCAAAAGAGAACTTTTGTTAGACATTTTCGTTTGTGTTTACCTCAAGATGAACATCTTTGTCCATTGCACCGCACTATTGAACTAACATTCTTCCATAAATCTATACTAGGCAAATTCCTTGCCACTAGACTCACTCAAAAATCACTCTTTTAATGGGATTTTTAACAGTTACTAGTCAATATATATATATATATAAGAAAAGCTAGATTGGAACCATGTTCACAGAACTGAGCATCCACTAGACTCTAGAGAATCAACATTATCATCCGAGAGGGACCTGCTCTTAATAAGAATGTGCTTTCCTATTCCTAGCTGCTATCTAACTATTTTTACATGCCATATTTATCATCTTAAATCAATTAAGGTACTCTACATACAATATAAGAAGTGCCTTGTTCATGTGCTCCATATTCTCCAAGCTTTTCTTTCACCCTATAACAAACAAAATGGTTTACAGACTCGGTAGCTGATATTTTACAGAATTTTGGCATAAAAATAAAGTTCCTGAGATGGGGCATCAATATAGTGATCAAACGGAGCAGCATCTGCACTTATTCTTCTATAAGAAAAGAACCAGCAGTATCTTCAAATCTGGTACTTAGGTTTCTGCTATTGGGTCCTAAACTAATAAACCAAGATGGATCCAGTTCTGAAGTAACTGGCCTCCTTTGTATTGGGTTTGTTTGGTTTCGTAGGATTTATGCAACTCTCAAATGACTCCACCCATTGTGTTGGAGAACTAATGCCATGTAAAACTCTGCCTTTTCATCATGACAACAATGGAATTATCACTGTATCACATTATTTCATGGACCCTTTACCCTAATTGTTATAAACAACATACTTTCATCTTTTAACTCCTTGTAGCCAAATTCATGACCAACTCGGGACTAGATAAAGCTTTGGGTTCACATGCCCACCGAATTGAGAAATACAATCGTGGGAAAGAAATTGACTGATTTATATCACAACCATTACAAATCAACTTGATCTGAAAAAGCTTTGGAATAAAGGGTCTATGTTTGCTTACATCAAGTGCATCGGCATTCCCAAATACTTTTTGTGAGGACGAGAACCAAGTTGCAATACATACAACGACACGTGTCTAGCAAATATCTTACACATGAACCATCTATGGGGCCTATGTAAATTAGTACAATATTGAGTAGTGACAGAAGAGAAATAATGGAAGAGGAATCCCATTATAGTATAGTGGCAGTTCAAATGATCAATAAATGGAGTTCCTGTCCAATTTGTTAGTCAGGACTCAGGAACGAGGATGTACTAAATTATAGCTGATGGGCAGAATTAGTTGGATTAGATTAGAACTACATTATTATGGTGTTTATATAAACCCTCAAAGGCAACGGAACTTCAAATGATAACGATGTGCAACACTCTTTAAAAAGAGGAAAAATGAGGCTTTAACTTTGACATAATCACATATTTACCACAAAGAATGGGCTACAGCAGTGTAGGAGCACAATCATTTGTAAAAACCAGGCCAAAGAAAAAAAAAAGAACTTTAACAGCTTGCAGTGCATAGATAGACAACTTAGCTGTTAGCTAACAGAGTTGGAAAATTGACAAGTTCAACTTCTTATTGTTTTTTAGGCTCTGTTCGTGGGCGGGTCCATTCGACATTATTTGGTGCTCTTCATTGTTTGTTATTGCTCAACGGTAATGTTTCTTTCGGTGGCTCTTTCCTTTTTCTCTGATGAATTGCTTGTGCTCGATTTTACTTTAATCCTTTCTTATATAATTCTCCATTGATTCACTACGATCAATGTGTCATCGTGACAGACTGCTATATTGGAATTCAATCTTGTTCTTTTCTTTACTCTGCATCCTTAAGCTGAATGCATGGATATCAGCAGCACATGGGTTCTGCTGATTAGCAAATGCCAAAATGATATAAATAAACTGTCACGATGATGATATTTTCTGCTATTTCTTTTGCAAGGATTAGGAAATTGCTTTGATCTCTTTTTATGATTATTCTGATTCACTGTGTGGTAACATGTCATCTATGGTTGCTTAATTATCTAGGTCTTAATTACCTTATAAAATTCTGTGGCAAATTGATTCGCATTCACCGCATTAACTGGCTGCGTATGTGGTCCATGCAATTAAGTTCATGCCCTGTTTTTAAATGTTAAAATTGCCCGCTTTGTTGTCGGGCCTGTTATGTGCATTGCGTGAATAGATTTTGATTGTCTTATTCAAAAATAATGGTTACCAAAAATAAATAGATGGGTAAATTTCCTAATAGAAATGCTGTCTAACTTGAGTTTCTGCATGTGTTTCTAAAGAACGATGAACAGAATTTATTTAAAATTGATGGGTATGAATTGGAATTTATACTATAGAGTTCAATATATTAGTCAAAGAATTTAGAAATTATGAGGTCTGAGAGGGTCGAAGCTGCCGGTGCTTCGTAATTAACTTGTGTAGGAGATCAAGCCATTAGCTCTTCAGCAATCACCATCATGTATTATAAAAATCTTTTATAAGCAATCATTTTCTAAATGGGCCCCACGTTCTACAACATACATGTGCTTTATTTATCAATTTGCCGTGTGATTTGGACTATCTTCTAACCTGAATTTTTTCTAATCTTTGTAGGAAATTTTGACACATGGCATATTAAGAAATTCTTTTATAAGCAATTAGTTTCTAAACGCGGTCCACATTCTACAAGAAACATGTGCTTTATTTGTCAATTTGCCATGTGATTTGGATCCTCTTCTAACCTAATTTTTCTTAATCTTTATAAAAAATTTTGACACATGGCATATTAAGAAATTCTAAGGTTAGAATTTAACTTATTAGACACCCAAAAAAAAATGTTTTTAAGACTCATAGAAATTGCTAACTAAAGGAAGTCAATTCCATGTCAATATCTTCTTTCTCCTCTTTCTTTCATGTAATAATCTTAAAAAAAATAACAAAAAAGGTTTCAGAAAAACCAAAGTTCAATTTTTGCATTGGGGTCGAATTGTCGATTATGTACTTGTGTAGTTTGCTTCTACTCTGGTATTGATAATCATGTTCGTTGCCTTACATTATTATGTTTTATGCAACACAAACCAAAGTTCAATTCACATTCTTGAGACTTGATACGGTTTTGATCAACTTGCTAAAAGACAACAATCAAGATAACTTGCCAAATTTTTTTAAGAGCTGGCTTATCTAATTTATTGTTGAATGTCATACAGGCCAACACATTTAAAATAACTCTTGATAATGATTCATATCAAATAAGGATCTCCTATCTTAAAATTAATGTAAGATACATCTCCTCACATGAATTGTTCATGTGAGGAGATGTATCTTACATTAATTGTAAGATAGAAATTACCACCAAATAAAGTTTCAAGACATCATTAAAAAGTTAGGTGACCCAAAAATTGAAGCCTGAAGGCAATAATTCAAATAACAGTACATAGCTTTTATTTTGGTACACACAAACCAAAGGGCCACATACTAATTCTTTCATTCGAAGAGAATACAGTATTAATGCCGACACTTGTTGATACCAAAATTTACTGACATATTCAAACCAACGAGTGATAGAATTAACTATGATAATTAAACATTCTAAATATTATCCTGAAATGTGCACCTCAAATGAGTGATGTAACATTTATTAAGTGGACGGTGATGTTGAACATTTTTTAATACCCCATTTTCCCATCCACAATATTGAAGCACATCAATGAGGACGCATCTTCTTGGGATAAATTATTGGAAAGGCTAACATGCCTCTCAAGTTTTATTTCTTAATAATTGTCTTATCTTAGTGATCATCCAATTTTCGTCAAGGAAACTGTCACGTTGATAAACTTAGTCTTTTCCTTAGACATGCGATCGGCAACAATTTCCCTGTACCTTTTAAACAGCTCATCAATGATTGATTCACCAAACTGACTAACAAGCAAGGGCTCGGCCACAGCTCTCATGCAATTCGCAACGTTGTATCCTCCATCATTAAATGCATCAACGGCCTCGTTAAACTTAAAACCATTCTGATAAGCGTTCCAGTTAACTTCAGAAACCTCAAGGTGATCAATGGTGAAGGATCCTTCCTTTATAACCTCCGATTTTATTTCAGCTGGTGATGGTGTATACTGCGGAATGTTGAAACAATTCACTTTCTCTTCTTCTATGAGTCCCTGCATATTCATCTCAGGAGGTTAGCTAGCTTGGCTGGTATGGTAAACCTCTTAGATTGGTACAACAATCTGGGATTCCATATACATATACATACACATATATATATGTGATATATCCCGGCTATATGAAGCTCTAGATCTCTGTGTTCAAGTGGTGCAATGGCATATATTAAAGATCTTTTAGCTTGTAATTTAATTGATTGAACACAATTAACAGCAGAAAGGATTTCGTTACCTCGGAGACCATATTGTTGAGAGCCGTGGCCAAGAGCTCCCAAATGTAGCAGCACTCTTTGCTTGAGGGATCTTGGCTTTTTCTTCCTAGAAATGTTAAAACCATGCGCCCTTCTGCCACCAATTCCTCTGAGCGACACTTGAGAAACAATGAAAAATCTCTTTGAAATTGCTCGTAATATGCCGTAAGCACGCATGGCGGACTTGTACTGGCCATGAAAATGTTCCCTTTATTGCTCTCCAGTCCATCTGGAACCTATATATTGAAAAATTGGAATTATTTTACTTAATTTATGGTAATCAACATGGAGTGATATTATTGTTGTTATTATTATTAAATACAAAAGTGATTACTTGAGATAGCCATTGGAGACTATAAGAAGAGTGGAAAAGATGCACACTATTGCGAGGGAAAAGCCTGCCATAGAAAGAACCAGGGACCCCAGTGAAGAAGCACTGCCCAGCTGCCCCAGAGGCCGACCCTAATTGCTTTCTCAGTATCTTTTGGAAGCTTGCTAAAGACCTGAATATGGTGTTAAAGTCATTCCCCGGAAGATCGTTCAGGAACACTTGAAATTCTGGTAATTGACTGCCCAACTTATCGCAGATCTTGTTCACTACTTTGATAAGTTCAGATGCCACAAGCAAAGTGTTTGGTCCTGAAGAACAGCCCAAGTCGGCAATTGCTACCTTTGTTGGGAACGTGCTGCAGAAGAGTTTGGTCATGGCTTCCTCTGTGATTGGCTTTGCAATGGATATGACTTTTTTCTGTACAAACATGAAACCAATTATTCAATCGGTTGCTTGATGCATGTTGATGTCCCTTCACCTTAATTAAGTCATTCTCATCTAGTGATTACTTACGAACACTTTTAGTTTATGTGCATGCTCTTGCAAAAGCTTTTTGCTAAGAAAAGACGTAAATGTATCGATCTATTGCTATTGTAGCATTAAGATATTTGTAAATTCCTGTCATAACTAACTGGGCATGAAAATTATGTTGATACGCTAAAATTTAAAATAGATATTCCCAGATAGATCCAGGTGTCGTAATGTTATTGGTATTATTTCCACCAATAGATTATAAAATTATAACTAACGTACATGATGAAGCAACAGATACAAAAATAAAATAGAGAAAAATGCATGAAACTAGTTAACTAATGAATGAATCAATTACCTGAACCAGTGAATTACTGGCATAACTTGCATTTCCTACTCCTCCATTCATGTGAAGCACTTGGACCACCTCCATCTCTCGCACAGTATTCTCTGTTTCTCGCTCACTCGTTTGATCTTATTTTTGTTGATTTCGTTGAATGGCACCTTCTTGTATTTATAGGCAAGACACCGAGAGCTGGCCATTCGGGATAACAACAACTGTGCTTGTTCGTCGTCATTTGGATGTCGTAACGTGTGACCTAGCTAGGGCCGGGGCACATTACGTAAGAATGTAAGACGTATTACAATGTGACGCATTTATCTGGTGGGATATACATAATTACAATAATGATAGAGCAACAACAGACAAAGTAATAATATATACAATCAATCTGTTCATACCATGTCGTAGCTCTATTATTATTATTATTATTATTATTTATATGATCAATAGTTTTTTGACATGGTTTTGAGTCGAATCTCGGTCACACGGTGATGTGTAATAAACAAACTAGAAAATTATGAAATTTCTCTCATTTTATTACGTCCCCGTGTTTCACGAGTTAATAGTGTCGTGGGATTGTGGGAACTGGGAGGTTGGTTCTAACCATAATGGTTTCCACGTGTTTGGCCGGTGGGCACTCAATTCGCGGAGTCCTACATTATTGTTTAACGACCGTACATTTAGCAAAGACTTCAACTTTTCGGTTTGACCTCGGTTTCCACGATCTCAATTATTTATTTGAATTTGCGTACGCGAAACAACCTACTTTGATTCTGCCCTTCCATTCATTGAGTATGTATTTAGCTACATGCTGCATTTGCAAACCACTCAAACGGCGGCGGATTTGAATAAAAAAAAATGAATTATTAAGTACTAAATTATATAATAACAAAATATAAAAATGGGTTTATAAATTTATAGAAATTATTTTAATAGATTTCACAGGACTTAATAATCTCCGTGTGTGTATATGAAGATTATTCTTATATAGAATATTATTATAGAGAGATCTTACTGTATATGTACACATAGTATCACTCATGATTCACGACCAATAAGAGATAATGCGAGTCAATTTTTGTGAACAATTTGCTATATATGATGGAAGTATTTTATGAGGTCATCGATAATTTCAATTTCAGCTTAGAAATTATTGAAGCAGACTCATGGTTCACGCTACACCATGCATGCTGGATATTTTAACCACAGGAGTTAGCTTTTAGTTATGTCGAGTCGAGTAGAACTGTCGGCAGCAGCTTTAATCTGTGTCCCAAGCTCCCAATCAGTTGTAGCTGCGCAAGGTTTGAACATTACGCTTATACAAAGCTAAAGACTAAATTGAAATATATATGTTTTGCCAGTATTTTAATTTAATCCTCATCTTAATCAAATAAAAATTTTTATGGTTGAAACGTTCTTCTATGTATGTCATTAAAAATGACAACCACATATATATGCAGCTGTCTTCATCAATTAATGGTTTCTTTGCCGACCTAGGATTGGTGTATAACCCAATGACCCACCATTGTTGCACCGTCAAATGATATTGCAACACATGACGCCTGTTGGTGTAAAGGCCTGGTCGGCAAAATACAACATATTTACATAAAATCAAATGATATATCAAACACAGATGCTCTGTAAGATTCAATGCCACCAATTTAATTAATCAATAATCGGTATGGTTAGTAAAATTATTCAAGAAAATCGCACAAAAGACAAACGCTAGAAGATCTATCTGGCCAGCATAGGAGGTTGAACAGCCCGATGATCTCTCTCTCTCTCTCTCTCCTTTATACATATGTAGTGACAAATTCAAGCTTAATTTGGTTATGCCTTTGATCGATCATCATTATTCATTGAAGGCTGAAGCTGGAGTATTACGTAGTATCTTCGGCATCCATGGTACAAAGGACTGTCTTAAAGGTTGACATTTCATGTCAGAAATGCAAGAAGCAGCTGCTCAGAGCAGTCTCCTCCATCCAAGGCACGCAAGTAACTAGATCTCTATATCTATATACATGCTCCCATCCCTTCATCGATCAATATAATTACCCTTTTAATTATCGGATTACATTCAGCTTCCTTATGTAGAATCTTGGTAAGAGGTGTGGATAAAATTGAAATTGATGCAGCGAAGGGGACGCTGACAGTAACAGGAGATGCAGACGCATATGAAATAATAGTTCGCACAAGAAAAGTACGTAAATTTGTGGAGGTAGTGAGTATTGGGCCGCCTTCTGCTCCGCCCAAGCAAGATGCTCAGAAGATGCCCGAAGGGAAGAAGCCCGAAAAAAAGTCTGAACAGAAGGCCCAAATCCACAATCCCCACACCTGCCCTCTCTGTGACCGAATGACTGTCGTCCACGTGGATCAATACCATGAACCTACGGCATCTTGCTCAATTATGTGATTCCTTCCTTGCATTACTACCCAAAATATTGGGCTTGATGCATGAACTTAATTTCTCGAAATCGCTACCTTCATAGTGATTTTGAGATATTTAAATACATTTCACTTGACTTTTTTTCTCAAAAGTAACGTACATCATCAACGCACGAATGTAATTAATACACACAGTTTATGTGTATTTTGGTTAGGTAACTGTTTTTTTAATTTTATCTCCTTTCTATTCATTTGACAAAGAATTTTTTTTATAAGATTAGAATTCTCTTATGATTTAATCTCATATTGAGTAAAAAAATTTAAATGATAACGAGTGACTAATAAAACAAATATTATACTCATATATTATTACTAAAAAATAAGTTATAATTTTTTTTTAAAAGTTCAAGAGACCACGAAAAGATCATTTGTACATAACACAAAAGAAAATTGCAGGCTTTGTCTCTGCAGTGTTTGTCCTCATATTCTTATGATTTTACATTACAACTATTCGGAAGTCAAATTATCCCAAAAAAAAAAAAAAAAACATCAGAAGGCGAGCTTTTGTTGGCTCCTTTGTCCTAGGTAGAGCACTGTAGACAAGCAACTCGCATGGATAAAATTGAAAGTGATGCAACAAAAAATTGAAACATTATTTTATTTTATTTTACTGTATTACGTTATAATTATAATTGCAAGCTTTTCGGTTGATACGATTGTTAATTTTTGCGTTGTGATTCTCATTCACATATTTTAACGTGCTATATTCACTAATTCATATTTTGTAAAATTTAATAAATTAGTTTGAATTTCAATTGATGTACAATTATCACTTCATGTTCAATATTAATAACCAACCTAAATTATTAACCCAACAAGACAAATATAGATTAGCCGCGACACAAGTTTTGGGACCTTCATATTATCTTTTTGATGAACTTTCAAGAATTTAAAAAATAAAAAATAAATTACAAACATAGTTAAAGAAAGAAATGATAGATTTCCACACAAAAAAAAAAATCATCTAAAGTAATATGGTATGAAGTATTATTGTCAAATAGTGAAAAATTTTCATAAATTTTAATTAGATTAATTATATTACCTCACTATATAGTTTATGAATATTTTATCATTTGTAATAAAATTTTAACATAAAATTTTGAAACGAATCTTACTAAAAAAAGCAAGCTTCCTTATATCATTTGAGAGCCTCCACTTTTCGGTACTTCTCACCTCTCTTCCTCAATTTTAAAGGAAGTGATTTAGTCTCCATTAGTGGTATATTATGAGTAGTTTTTTTTTTTTTTTTTTTTTAAAAGTAGACTCA
Source organism: Citrus x clementina (assembly GCF_000493195.1). Taxonomy (NCBI): domain Eukaryota; kingdom Viridiplantae; phylum Streptophyta; class Magnoliopsida; order Sapindales; family Rutaceae; genus Citrus; species Citrus x clementina. The sequence continues at coordinate 1,771,084 of NW_006262075.1, read as the reverse complement.
CAAACAATTTTTTAAAAAATGTCATTATATATTGGATGGTCACAATCCGTCGACCATTGTATACGTTCAGGACGTGAATTATCTGCCAACTAAATCAAATTATTAAAAGTAGTCACAAATAATCACTTTTACGTCATATCAATTTTAATTTTTAAAGCAATAAGATGCAAAGCTTAGTGGGAGGCACAGAATGTAATACGTTCGGTATGATAGTGAAATATATTTTAGTGGTAAAATGATATGTTAGAAAATATTAGGTGATCAAATAATAATATTCTTGAATGATTTTTATTTTTCCAGCTTAATGTAGATTGGTTTCCACCTGGAGCTGCTTATCTGAAACGCACTGTTATAAAGAGCTGCTTATCTTTCTGAGCTTCTTCAAGACTGTTCTTGGCAAGTCACGTAAACTATTCGCCATGATGAACGACAGATCCCTAGATTTCGAGAAAATTATGAGAAAGAAATGAGTATGGAGTTTCCATCAGAGAAAATGCAGTTCCACAATGGCTGGGCTTGAAAATTTATCAAATTCTCCAGCTAGCCTGGGTACCGAAATCCCTCTTTTAGAAACAACTTCTACAATGACTTTGCAGTGAGTTAATGACTCTAGCTTGCCTCTCGGGGTTTTTTTGACCTATAGGGATCATCGAATCAATAGTACTTTCTCATTTTCAATTATTTGGCCGGCTATCATATAGCATTCTCATGCGCTATATATATCACGGGAGAGGTATATTTTCTTGTGGATGACGATTATTCTACTCCTTTACCACTTATTTTATCCAAAAATATGATCATAGTTAATTGGGTTTCTGAATATTTATTTAAAACCCAAGGAACATCTTTCTGCTGATAAACAAAAGCTAATTAAATATAAAAAGATTGCTGTTAGAAATCTTAGTAAAAAAATATATATATTACTGTTACCCTTTGTTACAACTAGTTTAAAAATAGTTGTTTAATGCATTACCACTTTTCTCCCTTTTAATTACAGCGAGATGACATAGTAACAGGTGAAGAATATCAATATTTGCCATCTTGTTATCACCATTATGGCGTGATATGAAGGAGAGACGGCCGGGTTTCAACTTCTCTTCGTGATCTTAGTTGGGATAATTTAGTTTTCTCAATTTCATGGTTATTATAAAAAAAAAAAATGGTCGTAATCAATTGGAATATTTGGATGTTTGAGTTAAAATCCTACTTCGTTAGTACCATATCAACTGCAGGGACTCCGTAGTTCACAAGGAGAACTAAATTAAGTTTTTTTTTTTTTTTTTTTTAGGTAGAAAGAATAATCGGCACAAATTTTATTTATGTATTTTAGTTTTAATTTCTTATTGCAGGACGAAACAAACAAGGATTCTCCATATTTATCGTGTGGAGAAAATGGTATACAGCAGAAAATCGGACGCACACCTGAAGCTAGTATTATTCCAAGTGCCTCTACAAATTTCGTCGCCGAAGCTCTATGGAACCCACTAAGTTGCATGCAAGGGGAGCACAACGATGATTCTTCAGAAATATATATCCTTATGTGCCTCGCCAGACAGAGGAGATGTTGCAAAAATCGGATATAGCCTACCTGTGGAGGAGGAGACGGAGTTCAATGGACGACAACAATCAAGGCTCCGACATAATCCAAAACAAGGAGATTGGAATTTATGGCAACTTACAAGTTGTTTGTGATGTTAACAATCTGGCAGAGTTGGACGTACACCAAGTTGCGGAGAGGGTTCTTCGAAATGAGGAAGGAGTCATAGGTGATTTGCTCTCTCTCACTTCTTTTATTTTAAATCAGTAATTTAGTATATTCTTGTACAATGTCTTGAATTCACTTTCGTGTCTGTGTCTCTGTTGCAAGAATCTTGTATTGGATGAAGCAGGCGATCTCCAGGTTGAACTTAAAAGTTAGTCAAGTTATGGATGCCTTAGCCAAGATTAAAAAATAAATAAATAAATTTAGCTATTGAAATGTATAAATAAGTAGATGCGTATGTTGAAAATTTTAAATATGAGAATAAACTTATATTATATAGTAGTAGTGTAATATAATGGATTTGTGTTGGAACAAATAGAAGTGAAGATCCGTATGGTAATGACAAAGATGCAAAGATTTCTGTACGAGCTAATCGACTATAAAGTTGATGTAATTAATGAAATGGGTATATTATATTAACATAATTTCTTCTTATAATAGAACGGTGATTCCAAAAATAAGATTTTGCAAGTTATACGAATATTAAACAGGTGCGAAGAGTGTCACGCTTGTCAAAATTGTAAATCTGCTTACGATATGAGAGGTTCCAGTTCCACATCATTATTATTTTTGAGGCGGCCATTAAAGTCAACACTCACCAGGGCCACGACCCGAGGGTCTATGTTTGCTGGGAAAAGAACAAAAATATATTTGCTGCTTTCACAGCAGACAATCTGAATGAGTCACCATCTAAATAAGATCCTTGTTTGCTGCCACAAAAGTGTATTAGCTTTAGATGTCGTTTAATGATCCTGAGGCAACTGCTGCTTTTCTAAATGCTGCGTATATTTCTAGTTGGAAAATGCTTAGTATCAAGAAGAATAAGAGAAAGGCGAGAAAATGAAGCATGTGATGAGAAAAGAGAGAGAGAGGAGACAAAACAGTAATTTAAATTGTAGTTTCTTTTATTTTTTTCTCGTTCTTCTTGATATTTAGCAGTACTCTTTTTAGTTTTAGTTAAAAGATCACGTAAACATGTAAACTACTCGTTTTAGACCAGCATGATAGAAGGATGCTAATATAAAAATTACAGCATCAACGGTAGTGTAAAAATATACCGCCAATCAATAGTTTACAAAATAAAAAATTATCTAGAATAATATTTGAATTTTAATTATTTAAAAAATTAAATTTTATTAATTATCAAATATGATAATCGTATTTTTTAAAGATTAAATAATAAAAAAATATGTATAGTCTATCGAAACTTTTGTGTTTCCTTTTAAAAATATATGCATTTTAATATTTGTTATTTATACATATAAATTAATTTGTATATTTAATTTTTAATTTTATTGGTGATTTAGAAAATATTTATCAAATTATAAAAAATAAAATTATATTCATGAACTTGAACATTATCTATTAATTATTAAGTAATTAGTTATTTATCCATTGAATTAAATTAATAGAAAGATTAAATATTTAAATTTAGGGATATTATTATTTTCCCACCAAATGTGTTCTGACACATCATGTCAGTACCACGGTTTGGTAAAACCATCAATTTACTATCAAACGTTTAAACTGTTAGCATTTTCCCACCATTCCATTAAAACTCAGTTAATATGTAACGAAAAATTCAAAAAAGCTCAATTTTACCCTTCC
>NW_006262075.1:1588811-1767614 GCF_000493195.1 Citrus x clementina | reverse complement strand
TTATTATTATCATATCAAAGATTAAATTGCTTCTTTTGCACTTTCTTTTTTTTCCCTTTCATAAATTAATTTTTAGTAGTAGAATAAATTGTCTTTAGCTCGTCAATTTAATAAATAAATTTACCCTTTAAAAATTAAATAAATTAAATCAATTTATGAAGTACCTAGCACCACACGGTCAATTTTACAAAATTCATAAAGGGTAATTTTTGCCCTTTAAGAAGGAAAATAGCAATTGATGATTTAATTACAAAATTCATAAAAGGTTAATTATATGATTTGTTACGCTCCAGGGGTAAAATTGACCTTTTATGAATTTTCTATTACATATTAACTGAGTTTTAACGAAATAGTGAGAAAATGCTAATAGTTTAAACGTTTGGTGATAAATTGATGGTTTTACCAAACTGTGGTACTGACATGATGTGTCAGAATACATTTGGTAGAAAAATGATAATATCCCTTAAATTTAAGGGTCTTTAGTAGTCCTATTATCAATACTATAAAAATTCATATAGCATCATAAAAAAATCCACAAAATCTGAGAAAAAGACAGAAAAAGAATAATAATAATTTCATAAAGAAAGAACACAGCTAATTTTTTTTTTTTTTTTTTTGAATTCAGAACACAGCTGAAATTGAAAAAGCGAACAAAAATTGGAAGTAGAGAAGTGACAGAAGACCTTACTTTAGTTTAGAGATGGGCTATCAAGAATCAAGATAAAGAAAAAGTATGATTGGTGACTGAGCAATATCACTCTCCTTCTGGGTGAGTTGTTATTGTTATGACTTAATGACATTTGACTCCTAAACTCCTCCCGCCTATAAATTATATTAGCAGTTGTGGTTAGTACACGATGTAGAATATTACCTACTACTTGCACCTCCCTGTAGATAATTTGCCAAAACTTTTTTATTTTATGATCAACCAATTCCAGATCAAGTAAACTAAACGAAGATACTAAAACAAATGGCCGATAAAATTCCCAGAGTTTTCTGTATCGGAACTGCCGATACAAAATTGGAGGAGCTTCAGTTTCTTTCTGGATCTGTTCGATCCAATCTTGCCACCTTCTCCAACAACTCCTCTTCCAAGGTAACATTTGTTGGTATGCGTTCATTACATTTAATAATTGTTCTAAAGTTGACTGTAACCAAAATAAAAATTCTTAATTGATGAAAACAGGTGGACGTTGTGGTGGTTGATGTGTCTGTTAGTGGAAAAGAAACAGAGAATGTGGGGGATTTTAAGTTTGTGAAGAGAAAGGCTGTGCTTTCTTGCTTACCTGAGTCCAATGGGAAAATTCCAGATGAGCTAGATGATGATAGAGGTAAAGCTATTAGCTTTATGAGTAAAGCTCTTGAGAATTTTCTTAAAATAGCTATCGAGGATCAAGTTCTTGCTGGAGTCATTGGCCTGGGAGGCAGTGGAGGTACATCTCTCATATCATCTGCTTTTAAATCTCTGCCCATTGGTTTACCAAAGGTCATCGTGTCAACTGTTGCCAGCGGTCAGACTGAGCCTTATATTGGAACCTCTGACTTGATTTTGATTCCATCAGTAGTGGATGTTTGTGGGATTAACAGCGTTAGTAGGGTAGTATTTGCGAATGCTGGAGCTGCTTTTGCTGGAATGGTGGTAGGGAGACTAGAGAGGTTGAGAGATTTCGGCGCTAGTAAAGAAAAATGTACTGTTGGAATAACCATGTTTGGGGTTACAACTCCATGTGTAAATGCTGTGAAAGAAAGATTGGAAAAAGAAGGTTATGAGACTATGGTTTTTCATGCCACTGGAGTTGGGGGCAGGGCTATGGAGGCTTTGGTTAAAGAGGGCTTCATACAGGTATTTTACAATCTACACTACAAGTGTTTAATAGTGATGAACATGCATGGTTTATCTCAAGTTGTGGATTAGATTTTATGTTTACATTTAACGCCACACCTTAATGTAATAACTTACCACCTCAATTTATTTATAGTTGTGTGTTGTATCTTCCTTCTGGAATTTCTACCTAAGTTTGGTATGAGTCAAGCTGGTGTACCAGCTAATTTAAATTCATTAGTCCTGAATAATGTTAATTTAATTTCATAAAGGGTGTATTGGACATCACAACTACTGAGGTTGCAGATTACGTAGTTGGTGGTGTTATGGCATGTGACAGTTCCCGATTTGATGCAACCATAGAGAAGAAGATTCCTTTAGTGCTGAGTGTGGGTGCCTTGGACATGGTGAACTTTGGAGCTAAAGACACCATACCTTCGAAGTTTCAACAACGGAAGATTCATGTACATAATCAACAGGTAATGAATCTCAAATTTAAATCTCTCTTATAATTTGTATGGCATTGCCTAGCATATGAGTTGGGTTTTCTCTGACTGCAATGGTAGTGATTTCATTTTTCCCTTTTTTCTGATCTGGAGTCTAAACAGAGCAAAGTTATAATTTGTGTTTCTTGGGTTGACAATCTTAAGATAGATAGGATAGTTTGCCTTCTGTAATTTTGATATGTAATGCTTGCCTTTGCAGGTCTCACTCATGCGGACCACTGTGGATGAGAACAAGAAGTTTGCTGCGTTTATTGCAAATAAACTGAATCAATCATCATCAAAGATTCGTCTTTGCTTGCCGCAGAATGGTATCTCAGCCTTGGATGCACCAGGGAAGCCATTTTATGATCCTGAGGCAACTGGCACACTTATAAGTGAACTACGGACTCTTATTCAGACAAATGAAGATCGGCAGGTGTCATTATTGCTCATCAAATGTTGTATCACAATCCCTACCTTCTTTCTTTATTGGATTTTATGTTCTACATTTTCATGGTCTTTATTTATTTAATGTATGCATTATACAGGTAAAGGTATACCCCCATAATATCAATGACTCTGAGTTTGCGGATGCTTTGGTTGATTCATTTTTAGAAATTAGTGGGAAGAATCTTATGGCTTTCAGTTCTGCCCATCATGTCTCTTGTGAACGCCATGAAGATTCTGTTTCTAACATATATAGCTCAAGCCATGGGACCATATGCTACAGCCCAAGCAACTTCCCTGATGCAAGACCAGGTTACATTATAATAACTTTTCCAAACAAAATATTACATTAGCTTGGTATAAGAATTTATTTTTATTTGAGAAAGAGAACTTATCTTAATGAAGCCTTAAGATAGTATAAGTTACTATATACAGCTCCAGCTTTTGTAGCTCTAATCATATTTAATTTGATATGATACAGATTTACCTTTGGTCAAAATTAACAAATGGAGAATAAAAACAACATAAAATTCTTTTCAATTGTGGAGTTAGATGGTGGATGCAGTATGTCAACGCAGACACTCCTAACCAGTAATGAACTGTATGTGTGACAGAAACTTTGCGAAGGACTCAAGCAATATTGTCGAAACTGAAATATCAAATAGATAAAGGATTACCCATAATTGGGGCTGGTGCTGGGACAGGAATATCAGCAAAGTTTGAGGAAGCTGGTGGTGTTGATCTGATAGTATTGTACAACTCAGGACGCTTTCGCATGGCGGGAAGGGGCTCCTTAGCAGGCTTGTTGCCTTTTGCTGATGCAAATGCAGTTGTTCTTGAAATGGCCAATGAAGTGCTGCCTGTAAGCTCCCATTATTCAGGGACTTGTGGCCTATCCATCTTCATGTACCCTTGTTCACAGGGGGACACATACAAGTGCATAGTTGAATACGTCAAAATTATTTATCTTTGAACTTCATTTGTTTGTTAATTATCATCTCTTTTTAATTTTCCCAGTGAGGTGATATTGTGCTGTTTTCAGATTTCAAATCCCTTATCAGACATTTCTTATTAATGGAAGTCACACAACAAATTGTAGGTGGTCAAGGAGGTACCGGTTCTTGCTGGCGTATGTGGAACGGATCCTTTTCGCCGGGTGGATTACTTCTTGAAGCAATTGGAGTCAATTGGGTTCTTTGGTGTGCAAAATTTTCCAACTGTTGGGCTGTTTGACGGTAATTTTAGACAAAATCTGGAAGAGACAGGAATGGGATATGGGTAAGCTGTAAACAGTATGTTTTATTCATATTCTTGTTGTAAAATAATTTATCATGCCTCTTACAGTTAGAATTTTCCTTCCCTAATTATCAGATTGGAGGTTGAGATGATTGACAAAGCACATAAGATGGGTCTTTTGACAACCCCATATGCCTTCAACGAAGGTGAAGCTGTGAAGATGGCTAAAGCTGGTGCTGATATCATAGTGGCTCATATGGGGTTAACTACTTCTGGGTCCATAGGTGCAAAAACAGCTCTCTCATTGGATGAAAGTGTTGATCGTGTTCAAGCTATAGCAGATGCTGCACATAGGATCAATCCCGAAGCTATCGTTCTCTGCCATGGAGGTACATTTTGGAAGCCTCTTGTTTCTTAGTGCAAATTATGTTTCTCTGAATTTGTGAATTTATAAATACAATTCATTGATGTCAAATCCTGAGATATTAAACATCTTTTGTATCATTATTGAAGCCATGAATTAATTGGTTCTCATTGTACACAAAGCCATTGTGCAACTTTTGGATGAGAGCCTTATCAACTGTAGATTTTCAAGTTCTCTCTTATTTGCCTTGTTCTCTTTATAGCTTTCGCTTAAGCATATTCATCTTGCTAAGCTTTTTCAATAATATGACCGGAATTTCAGCTCCTTTGCGTGCATTTTGACTTGAAATCTTGAATCCTTGAGTTATAGTTTTTTCCTTTTAATTCTTGTACTCTATTTACCTTCAACACCTGAATTATATGTACATTTGATATCGAATAATGTAACAACCGGAGATTTCTGTTGCAAATTACAGGCCCTATATCTAGTCCTAGTGAGGCAGGGTTCATACTGAACAGAACCAAGGGAGTACATGGGTTTTACGGTGCATCAAGTATGGAGAGGCTACCAGTTGAACAGGCGATAACTAGCACAATGCGCCAGTACAAATCAATTTCTATCAAGTAAACTTTGAAATCTCCATTTGTCGTGAGTCCTCCTAGTTTATGTTTATCTTCTCTCCCTATTTTCCTCTTTGTTTGATTTTTCCCATTTTGGTTTATCATGTTGTATTTGTATTACATGAATTATGTACTTGATAAGAACAGTGTCAAGGCATTGTGATTTATAGAGAATAATGCTGATTGATTTGGACAGGCTTTGCCATTTTACTAAGCATGACATATGATAACAGGACAAAAACAATATTCCAGTCTAACCACAGGCCCTGTGATTTTATGGATGGCTCTATCAATAAAAAGGAAATCACATTAAATTTTACAACCAGATTAAATATTTTTGCTCTTAATACTTTATTGATTATCATTTATCAAATAGATGGAGCCCTAATGGTGCATGTATTCAGAAATAGATCTTCAGATGATCTGCTCTTTACCTTGGTAAGAAGTACTTATTTAAAGCCATTACAGGTTTCCTCAACCAGCGGCTCTGCTATATATCTGATTTCTGAATGATGCCCGGCATTTTTGCACTGTCATATGGTGGCATAATTATCTGAAGCTATTCTTGCTCATTTGCTCTTGTTTACCATTCTTGCTTATTTGCTCTTGTTCAAGGGCTTTAGGGTTATGGGACAGCCACTCCTCAGCCGAGGAATATGCGACTTCTTTTCCAGGCTAAGATCTGGATCATCCACTGTCCACCTACACATTGGGAAGTGAGTGAGTGAGACTTTTATCCTCGGTTAGAGTTAGAAGGTTTTTAGTTGCAGTGAAAGATAACTCACAGGTAACCACTCGTCAGCCGGTGTAAAAAGATCAACATTGTTACTTTTGCCATATTCATTCCTAAGCATGTCCTTGGTCCTGATCCAAACGGTATGAAACTGTAGGATTTCTGCATTTCCTGGAGACAATAAGATTGGATATATTCAACTCTTGCGCCAAATACTTCTGTAACTGTTAGAAACTTCGAATATTAAGAAAAAAAGAATAAAAAAATAAAGCCACTTACCTCAAATCTTGAAGGGTTAAATTGCTCAGGGTCCTTGTATAAAGCTGGGTCGTAGTGTATATAAGCTGCATCAATGTTAACGTGCCATCCTTTTTTTATTTCAAAACCTGTAATCACAACATAGACAATCAAGCAACAATAATGGCTTTTTCATTTTCAGGTTCTTCTGAAGAAAGGAAGCGTATCTACCACGTTCCACCCACTTAACTTTGATAGCTAGTATTTGGATTTTGACAACGAATAAAATTTAAAACCTAAATGTCACGGCGCCTCAATCCAAACAAGCCCTTAATTGAGTTTAGTCTTTAAAGCATTAAAGTGACTTGCCATCAATTGTGCAGTCATTAAGTGCAACACGGGGATACCACAGCAAAACATTTGACATTCTTAGTGTTTCTTTGACAACCTGCAGAACATTGCAAGAGTTGCTCGGATGATAATGCCTTTTTATATGGAATTATGTATTTGACATCTAAAATGTAGATCAACATAGCTTGAAATATTTCTCTCGAACATGTAACTGTTCAGTTTAGAATGTCTAACCTTTAACCCATAAGACATGCTGCTCACATCTTCAAGGGTAAGGGCGGCTCCATCAGCCTTGTCTTTTATCATTGCCAGTTGTTCTTCCTGTAACTTATTGTTAGGGATCTTCACATTATTGAGCTGTACTTCCATCACAAAATACAAAATATACACAAAATTTCATAATGTTCATTATTGCCACAACTGGCAAAATTAATGTCGTCCACCGATAGGTGGTATAAAATTATCATATTAATTAGTATAATAAACTTGCTGATCGAAAAAGAATTTAAAACTTCTTAAGTGTATTAAAAAAATATTTCTTTTCTTTTGGATTTCAAAATTAGAAAAGCACTATATATATATATATATATATGTATGTATGTATGTATGTATGTATATTGTGGTGCTCACATGTTGATGTCCGCACCTGAGCATGACTCTATATATATATTCTCAATTAACTATTATATCATATGGTGTAAAGCTTTCTCACACTTCAATAAAGTGCGGAAACTCTTACCAATATTCTCAAGTGCGAATGTCCGCATTTTCTAAAATACAAATTCATTGTATACATCATATGATGTATTAGTTAATTGAACAAAAAATTATAAGAATACTAAGATATCATATGGTGTATATAGTAAATTTGTATTTTAGAAGATAAGGGCATCCATAGCAGAGAAGCGCTCTATATATATATGTTGTGTGTATGTATGTATGTATGTATGTATGTATGTATGGTAGCTGCAGTAACCAAGAAACTAAGTTGGCTTGAAATTGTCAGCACCCTTAGTTTTTGCTGGGCTTCCCTATTGTCGTGGAGAAACTTGACACTCCACATCATAGCAGCAGCGGTGGTGGTCTGGCCAGCAATGATCAATGTCAATAGATTATCCATGATCTCGGAATCACTCAGTTTTTCATTTGTTGGACATGAATCTTTCTCCAACATTGACTGCAGAAAGTCCTCAAATGATTCCTCTCCACTCCGTCTTTTGGCAATCATCCCTCTAAATGTTTCCATCAGCCTTCTACGTGCCTGTTTAATCAATTAATCTTTTCATATTATTAATCATTGAAGATTAACGGACAGTTATTGTACTGTCTTAATTACCTTAATGCCTCTATAATATCTTGTGCCTGGAATCATAAAGGGGAAAGATAACATGGCATCCGAAACGGCTGTGCAGTCTTTCTCAATCTGACCAAGCAAAGAATCATCCGTGACACTCATCAGCATGTTGCACATAGCATCAAATGTTAGCTGCAAAGATAATTTTTTCAATAGATTAAAGTATGTTATTGTTAGAAATGCACAAGAAGCAACAAGAACAAATTTCAACTGGGGTTGTGGTACCTTCATGCTAAAATCAAGTATTGAAAAGCTCTTCCCACTTTCTTGCAATTTGTTGAGTCTCTCAGAAAGCATCTTGTCAAAAGTCTTGACAAATTTAGACAAAGAGTTCATGGAGAAAGGATCAGATAGAAGACGCCTGATTCTTTTGTGACTCTCGTGCGGCACGCACAACAAGCTATTCTTTCCAACAGCATCCGCCATTGATTTTACGTATCCCTTGTTGAAGTTGGCAAAATCACTAGTAAATATCATTTTTGCACCCTCAGTGCTTGGTACAAACATATGTATCTTTCCCAATATCCGTGTCTTGAACCACTTCCCATACCTGCTAGTTTTCATTACAGGCATCAACCAAACAATTATGCGTGTGTGTGTGTGTGTGTGTGTGTGTGTATCCAAAGCATTCCATATCAGATGTTGTAACTGACTGTAATATATATTCATAATTAACTATGCATACTATTATATTGATGTGCTTCAGTCAAAAGAATGGAATCCATAAAACAAAATGTTATAGTTGAATTTTTGTTTCAATAGTAAGTGAATATGCTAGCTAGTCCTAGTTGAATAGTCTCAGGCTGCGCAGGTGAAACCGTCTCCTATTCGGCACAGATTCTAGTGTATATGCCAGCATCGAAAGGATTTATGCCATTGTGATTTGTGAAGCAACAAACTTCTGAAAAAGTTAAGATCAATTGAATCAAAATTAACAAGCAGCGAGCATCCAAGATATCGGATGCTAATAGAAGTAGCAGGAGAATCACTAACCGCAGTCTTCTAACTTTGACAAAATTATAGCATCCTTTTGTGCTGTTAGTAGCTGAAAAGAAAGAGAGAGTTTCACCGATGAAAGGTAATCCCAGCCGTCCAGGGATCTCAGCTTTTCTTCCCCAAGATTTGGATAAGAAAAACGCAACACCTAATGAAAATACAGTAACTATGATAACATAGTAGTTTTGCACTTGGAAGAGCAGCTCTTCGTTTGATAGGATCACCTTCATCTTTGTTAGCTTTTTTTTCACCAAATTTTGACGCATGAAATTAGAAAATTCTGATCATGTAATGTTATTATATTTAGATGGTAAATTTTACATCTTGATAGAAGACGATTAATGAGACCGGAGTTATGAAAGAGAATACATTATAATTTAATGAAGGAATCTTTGGGTTGGTGCTTAGACTAAAACAAAGGAGATTCTCATTCCGTAAACGACAACTAGCTATACTTTAATATCAAATGTTGTCCAGTGTCTGAAGAGATGAGCTTAATTATACCACAATTAGTTGGACTTTGATCAGTTCCACAAATAAAGTTGTAATTGAGGTGATATTTCGATTGTTATAACAATAGTGATGATGGCGTAGACTAGTTATGTTGAAATTGGCCAACCTGAGTGCATTTGTCATGCCTGCCACTATACAATACTAGGGCTTACATGATATCCTGTACATTTGCGAATCAAAATATATTTCATGACTCAAAATGTGATTGTTGATCATTTAGCTCGAAATTAAGGATAATGTACGTGGTAGGAATTTGTAGGTCCCGCTCTCTGAGTCAGTGGAAGGGAATTTGCTTGAGACTGTTGATGTCGCGTAGGATTCCAATTCCAGGACCCACCGGAAAAGTTTAAGGATTATGAACAAACTCAGAGGTTTATCCTTCCAACTGTCACGTCTATACATTAGGAAGGAATACAAGTAATAATAACATTCTTGTCACAGGAGCGCAGAGGCAGTTGAAGCGACAAGTATACATTAAAAACGAGAGAGATAAGAAAGAATGTCGGACTAGTGTTGCTTGTCAATTGAATTAATTATGGAAGATGGTGATGTTGAGGTTGAATTTGAAATGGAAATTTATAAAAATAACTTAAATTTTTTTGTAATTTTCATATTTAATCCTCTAAATTTTTTTCTATTAACATTAGTAAAAAATCCTCTCAAGTGCCGAAAATACTCCTCCTATTCTCACCAAACTTCCTCTCTCTCCTTCCTCTCTCTCTCTCGTAGCCAACATCACCAAAATTTCGGTCGAGATATCAAATCAAAGGTTAGTTCAAAAACCCTAAATTTTGAAGCATGTTCTATTTTCTATTCTTCTTTTATGTTGTAGTTTTCTTGTTGTGTTAGGGATGATGAGTGAAAATTGAAGTGTTTGTGATGTTGATGGCATGGGTGAAATTGTTGGTGTGGTGCATGGGTGAAGATTGAAGTTGGCATGGGCTTGGTGCCGAGAGGCATTGCGCTTGATCAGATGCGACAGCGCACTTGTCACGCATGATCCAGGTGACAGGCGCGAGCGACCCTATCGCGCGCGCTTGGTGCGACAGGTAGCCTGTCGCACTGAGTTACATTTTTTTTTTTAACGTAAAGTTGGTGCAACATGCAGTATGTCGCACTAAGTTTATGCGATAGGCAGCATGTTACACCAAGTTACAGTTTTTTTTTTAAAGTGAAGTTGCCTGTCGCACCCACATACAATCGCACTGAAACTCTCTTATTGCACAAAATCAAGTTGACAAAACACCTCTTAACACTCGGTGATGCAAAAACAAAGTATAAACAATTTAAGAAACATTTCATCAAACATTTAATACGCAATATTTTTACAAAATTAATTTCCTTTTAATTAGCTTTCAATTAGCTTACTTAGGTTTTGGGCTCTATTTCATTTTGTTAGAATCGTGTCGGATCCGGATAGATTCAGCTATACTTGATCAGAGTTCACTTTTACTATTCACCGTCGTCGTTTACCGTTGCCATTTGCCAGTGATGATTCAAGAGTGCAAGGTTACGTTTTGTTTGATAAAAAGGGAGAAGAAAAGTTGCGTTTGGTTTGATAGACAAGGGTAATTTGGGGAATAAACCTTATGTTTGGCTAATTATGATAGGAAAAACTTTGGAGGGCTAATTGTAAAAATTATAAAAAAATTTAGGTTGTTTTTATAAATTTCCCAATTCGAAATGTGATTTAAAGTAGCCGGAGCCTGGTGCCATCGCTTTCATGTGTACGCAATTTCATGTGTTTTGTTGCACCAGGAGCCTGGATTTATAATCATCAATCCACAAGCCACTGGGCCGTTGTCAGAAAAGCCCATAGGCCTTCATGAGAAAAGATTCTGTAGGGGCTCAATGCAAGTCTCTACTCTCCGCCAAAGCATTTTTCTTGAGGGCTCGGTCATCCCTGACTTGATCAATACATGCTCAGTTGGAAACGAGGGAAGACGATTAGTCATGGCATTAGCTATGAATTGGCCATATTGAATATAATTAAGAAAATAATTTATGTAAGAGATCGACTATTGGTACCCCCTCCAAAATTCTCTTGAAACTCCTTTTCAATATTTACAACTTTAGCCTATAATTGAAATTACATTTAACAACAAAATATATCTCCAAAAAAGCGTATGTTAAATATATTCTTTTGATAAAAATTCTTACACAAACATCTATAAAATTAAGTTATTCTTAACAAAATTTTAGCACCCTTCTTATAAACCCTAAATTAAATACATTCATTTTATGATTTTTAAACCAAGAGTGAGCAAATAAGCTAAGAAGAATAAAATTTTTACGACTAAAAAAAATCTACAAAATATTGCTGTAGAAGTAAATATTTTGTGAAAAATCATTAAATAATTTTCTTAAAAAAATAAAAGGAAAGAAAGAGAGGGAGAGAAACACTATGGATGATAGTTAAATGCAACTTCTCAAATCTCACTGGTAAAGTGGCCTTACAATGAATAAAGTGAGATGCTAGAAGCCCACATTTCTTGGCAAGAACAGTGATCGAGGAAGAACTCGAGTAGTACAAGTTGTTTGGTGACAATTTAAGAACAAAATGTATATAATCTTTTCGCAAATAATGTACCATCAAGATTCAAGGGGAGTCACGTGAGGGGACATATCAGTGTCGGGAAGATGAGGAAAATGCATACGGTATTGAATGATCGCATTCTGAAGTCTGAAAGCGAAGGTAGTTGGAAAGAGTTTCATTCCTGGAGGAAATCTCCAAGTTGTAAGAAGTCCCAAGGCCGCGAATTAAGAGTCAACATGACCAAAGGAAATCAAATTAATAAACTATGCGCTAACCCGATAATTACGCGCAAAGACCAAAATGAGCAGTAATTGGCCTCCTTGATTTTCTAGGCTAGTCAATGGGCGATGTCCACCTCTAATCACAGAAAATTCTACTCCCCATAAATACTTTAGGAGGCTGAAACAACTCATGTAGCCATGGGCGCGTTTTCAACTACCAATTATACACTCATTCAAACAAAATGGAATACTTGACAAATAACATTATTGAAGGTCGATGAGTGGCACTGGAAAATTCAAAAAATATCGATCAGTTTTCAAAGTCAACGCAGTCTCTCTTGGGAAAAACCAAATGAAAGGAAATTAACCAACAAGTACGTAGATCAGCTGGTATAGAGTTGTTCTAACTTAATCAAGGTTCTCGGTTCGAGACTTAAGAATGCAACTGCGTTAAATATTTGTTAGGAGAATTTTACTGTTTTAGTGGTCTTATCCGACTCAAATCTGGATTAGTCGGGACTCAATGTGATCTTCGGATACCAAATAATTTAATACAACGAAAAAAAATTATATTTAAGTGACATGGGATTAGAAAGAATCAATATTAATTAATCATGCTTGCGTTAAAATATTTCAATATTCCTCAAATTGGTTACAAGCAAGGGGTTTATATATGTATATGCATCTAATAGAAGCCAAATCGCCAAAAAGATTCTAAGCCAAAATCAAATCTCAAGTTCACCCAAAATGGACACCTCCGCTACTTCTGCTGAGACCAAACTAGCCACAGCAAAAACTATCTTGTCCACTGCAGCCTCTGTTGCCGCTACAGTAATGCTGGCTCGAACGGTAGCCCGAGATTTGTTGCCCTATGAAATCCAGGATTACTTCTACTTTCGCCTTCGCAAATTCTGTAACCGTTTCTCATCTCAACTCACGATCGTCATTGATGAACACGACGGCCTTGCCAAAAACCAAATCTATGAAGCTGCCAAAGTCTATTTGGGCAAAAAAACCTCCCCCTCCGTGCAAAGAATCAAAGTGAGCAAACCTGAAAAAGAAAACCATGTCAACATATCCATGGAAAGTGACGAACAAGTTGTGGATGTCTTTAATGGTATCAAACTTAAGTGGGTTTTAGTTTGCAGACAAGTTGAATCCCGAAGCTTTAATCATAGCTCCACAAATATTCAAGCCCAGGTGAGATATTTCGAGCTTACCTTCCCTAAGAAATACAAAGATGTCGTTATTGGCTCTTACTTGCCTTGCGTTGAGAAAGAAGCAAAGTCGGTACAGCAGGAGAGCAAGACGATCAAAATCCTCACTGTTAACTATAATAATCTCTACTGCAACTGGATGGACGCGTGGATTCCAGTGAATCTTGATCATCCTGCAACCTTTGAAACACTTGCCATGGAGCAGGAGCAAAAGACTAAAATTATGCAGGATCTTGAAAGGTTTGTGAAGAGGAAAGATTACTACAGAAGAGTAGGCAAAGCTTGGAAAAGAGGGTATTTGTTGTATGGACCTCCAGGGACGGGAAAATCGAGCTTGATTGCTGCAATGGCAAATTATCTCAATTTTGATGTTTATGACCTGGAGCTGACCGAGTTGAGGAGCAACTCAGACCTTAGAACATTGCTTGTTGCAACTGCAAACCGCTCCATATTGGTTGTGGAGGACATAGATTGCACCATCGACTTGCAAGATCGGTTGCCTGCTGATATTGCAGGAGAAGGGGAAGGTCCTATCCAACAAAATAAGGTCAGTTTATTTCTCTGCACTGTCAATGGCAGTTCTCTGCTTTTGTTCATTAATTGGTTGTTGAATTTACTGGTACTGCGCCCAGGTGACACTATCAGGGTTTCTGAATTTCATAGATGGACTTTGGTCTAGCTGTGGAGATGAAAGGATAATTGTGTTCACTACTAATCACAAGGAAAAGTTAGACCCAGCATTGCTCAGGCCAGGTCGCATGGACGTTCATGTTCACATGTCATATTGCACACCATCTGGCTTTAAACTTCTTGCTGCTAATTATCTTGGAATTAAAGAGCACATATTATTTGAAGAAATTGAGGAGTTAATTTCAACAACACAGGTTACCCCAGCAGAAGTGGCGGAGCAATTGATGAGGAATGATGATCCTGAACTTGTTCTTAATGGCCTAATTGAGTTTCTTAAGGTAAAGAGGAAGGAAGATGAAGACGCAAAACCCAGAAAGATTCATGAAGAATCAACTGAAAGTCAATAACAAGAACATCAAAGTCACAATTATATAATTTAATTATATTCTGTGGCTTTAGATTCAAGTCTTTTGTATTTTACTATTTTGGATGATGGTTTGCACAATAAGATGAACCTACGAGTTTAATTTAACTTAATTATTATATTATATAAGTCTTTTAATTTAACTTACTTATTATATTATATATGTCTTTTGTTTTCTTTCCTTTTTTTTTTTTAATTAGATTTTAGAATCCAATGTGAGTTCATAGAAACATACCACGTGATACATATTCTATATATTCATCCAATAATAAATAATTTTATTAATACACACAAAAGAGAACACACGGCGTGATTTTGTTAAATGGTTTTGTTATGACTTTTCTTGCATTGTCTATTTCTAGACTTCATGGTATTTGAACATAAACCCACATACCAAATATTTTATTTTGCGTTTATTGCTTTGGTCAATGAAAAAGTCAAAAAAAAAATGATAAAAATTATTTCGTGTAAGGCTTATAAATTAACTCAACATTTGCTTGACAATAGTAGATAATAGAGTAGTAAACACGTTTATATAAATAATATTATACAAATTAATGGGGTGTATTATAATTAGTGTTGACTTACAAAATCATATGGTCTACATTTTTTATATTTATTATTAAAAGAGTTATTATCTTTTTACTACTTATATTATTATAAAATAATATTTAGGTGCAATAAATATTGTACTCTAACACTTTACTACTAAAGAATTAAGGATGTTCATAATCTAATCTGATTCGCTCAATCAGTTTGATCCATAAAAATCAAATTTGTAAAAATCCGATCCGTGGATTGATGGATTGGATTTGATTGAAATTTTAAAAATTCGCAGTCGGTAGATTGGATATGAATTTATTTCTGTGAATCCACAAAAATTAGCGAATTCGCAAAAGAAAATTTATTTAATAAAAAATTAAACTTGTAAATATGGCATTATACTTACTAGTAAATAAATAAGTAAAAATATAGTTACATTAATACTATATTATGTCTTATCTGATAATAATATAAAATAAAATAATAAAATAAAAAATATAGCTTCTTAAGCAGTTAATTTTCATGTACTGATCTAAATAAATGAATTTTTTTTTCTTTTGGTGTGTTATATTTTAAAACTTTGAATGTACTTTCTAACTTTATTTAAACAATTAATTTATTTAAATCTTATTTAATTTTAAATTTGATCGGTAATAAAATCATTTTTATATTAATTTTTTTAATTTTGTTAGTTCATTGATAGGACATGATTAAAAGTTTTTAGCCCACAAACTAATTCGTAAAATGATGGATTGGATATGGATTTGATCAAATGCACATCCATGATGTAATAGGGGTAAAAGCATCTTTATACATAAAATAAATCCAAAATTGTAATTTCATTAAATATAAAAGGCAAAGTTATTATTAGAAACATAATATTTTTTTATTGATTAAAAAAAATATTATTATACTTTGTATTAATGTTTTGTATATTCATTAAGATACTTTGTACTTTTTTCAAAATAAGGGTAAAAGTGATATTTTAGGGGGTCAACTAATAGTCTTAACAAAAAAGTCGTAAAATGCAAGATTTTATAATTCTTTAGCAGTAAAATATTATGATACAATACTTGTTGTACCTAGTTATTACTCCTAATAGCTTAGATGGAATAGTACCGACATATTGCACGAGCTAACGAAGCCGCGGAACGAAGGCCATTTACTAGGAACATTTGTAAGGTAGTAGCTGAGTTATATGGCTGCCACCTCCGCTCGTAGGAAGTTTTCCAATAACCCGCGCTTCCGAATAGTGAACAAACTACCCCGGGGCCGGGGAAAACAACCTCGTTAAGTTGGTTCGGGACAGCCAAAAAATAATAACCTTTATTAAAATTTTCAATCAATTGATCATGCTGCAATAGAACCTTGATAAGTTAGTAATGTCAATTAAATAATAGTTTTTGTTAGTCCCAACTTGGGGCTAACATCATAAATTAATAATTCAATAAATTTATAAGATAATAATTTTTTTTTAAGAAATCTTATTCTTCTATAAGACCCACTTACTAAATAAATTAATAATTACTTAATTTAAAACTAAATTCACATGACATATCACATGGCTTTCGGAAAATATGTTTTTAGTGTTGTCAGTGTAATTAGACAATAATTTAAAACTATGTTTTTACGATATTTGCCACCATATCTCTCATCGTAAATATGGAAAGATGAAAACCCTCTCGCTTCTATTGAAATTCTAACTTAAAATCATATTTTTGCAATAATAAATCGAGAAAGGATGCCCGTACCGATAAAATTTGGCTGTGGGCTCATTTCTGTAACTAGGATTCCATATATTTAAATATAGATAAGGGTATTTGGTAAAAAAACCAACATTAACTTTCGGGGCATGTAAAATAAAAAATGTGTGTGTCCCTTAATACAACATCTGTTAATTGTCAACATATGTTAATTGTCTTATATTATTGATTAAAAAAATGTAACTAACATCTACCAAATTTAAAAGATGATTAATTACTTAAAAATTTTTATTCAAACAAAAAAAAATGAATTATATAAGATGTTGGTAATACACACATATTGGATACATAAAATTGGTCAACTGAAAAAATAAATAAGTGGACCTGGTATAATAAATGAGACGCAAAAAATAATGTAGTTCAACATTTAACCTACATACACATGCAGAGAAAATAACTTTATTATTGAATAACCAATAAAGTATTGGCTCCACTGGTAATGGAGTCCCTTTAAGTGGCTTGACTAGATTTGCTCCCCAGTTCGAGTCGCAGAGAAGTCGTCTTTGTTGGAAGAATCTGTACCTCCCGATTCGAGCGGGGATTTTTAGTTTGGGTTGTGGTACAGGTTTAAAGGTGCCTCCCACAATTGATGCCCTCCCCATGATACCTCGTGATTAAGACAAAAAAAAAAACTTTATTATCAAATATTGATTATAATCAACTTTTTTTTTTCACTACTCACTAATACTAGTCCTTTTGTGTATAAAAAAACGCTCTATTTATTATACAATTTGGATAACCCAAATCCTAGATATCAACTTTTTCGATAACCTTTATCAACTAATTCAAAATTTTATCGGTAATCAATATTGATCTCAACATTTCTCTTTTTCAAACTCAAATTGAACTTGTGGATTCTTCTTATTTTAATGGGTGCAAATAAAACTTCGTGGGCCTAAATAAGACTCCCAAAGACTAGCCTTCTTTATCTCAATCAAATTTCTAGCAACTGTAGTTTAAAAAAAAAAATTTCTAGCAACTGGGCTCTAGCAGCTAGGATTATTTATTTTTTCTTCCTGTAGTTATGCTCTCCAGTAACTGGGCTCATTTGACTCATGCTCTCCAGCATGTGAGTTCATTTAATTTATTCAAGCTTCTAGCTACTGTACCGCAAGTAGTTGGACTCGTTTGATTGATTCAAGCTTCTATCTGCTTTACCGACCGGCAATCGAACTTGTTTGTATTATCTAAGGTTAGCTACAGAGCTTTTAGCAACTAGACTTGTTTATCTTTTATGAGCTTTCAACTACTGAGCTCTTCAATAATAAAACATATTTATTTTATTTTATTTTTTATCTACTATGCCCTCTAACAACCGAACTTATTTGAATTAATAAAGCTTCTAACTATTGAGCTCTTCAATAGTTAGATTTATTTATGTTAGTTAAGTTTTTAATTACTGAGCTCTTCAACAGTCGAGCTTATTTATCTTATCTAAGTTTCTAATTGTTGAGCTCTCCAATGGTAAAACATATTTGTCTTATTTTAATTTTTATCTGCTATATCCTCCAACAGCCGAACTTATTTGAATTAATAAAGCTTCTAACTATTGAGCTCTTCAACAATTAGAATTTTTTATGTTAGTTATGTTTTCAATTACTGAACTCTCCAGCAAATGAACGAGTCATTGGAATAAACGTAGGGCATAGCCATGGGAGAGTTGCCTTCCTTAAAAAAAAAAAAAAATTCCTCAATCAATTGTCTGTATCATGCGTGTCGCTGAACAGCTTCAGATAGGTGGTGGTGGGGGCGTCGGACGTGTTAACATGTTGATGAATGATGAATACAGAAGAGAGAGGAGGACCACTGATCCAAAATCAGGGCATCCATTGCTCGACACGTAATCACCTGAGATGACAAAAGTAGGTCATATAATATCCATGAAAAAGGCACAACATTGACTGTTTCTCTGGCGCTTCCAACTTTTTCTTTGGATCCTTCAAGACAGCAATCACATGCTACATTTTCTTGTTCAGCACTGATTTTTTAACGCCATCATGATATATATATATATAAAGGAGTATTATTGATTATAAAATAACAATTCTATCTAGAGCCCCCTACGTTACGTACATTCACACACAACAACAATACACATGATAAAACCCACTATTATTATTGTGTGTGGCGTACGTTACGTTAATTATAATGTAGCGTATAATTAACATGTTTTTGTTATGGTAGTGTTCAGTTGTGTGGCGTACCTTCTATCTATATTGTAATACTGTTGTTTTTGTTATGGTAGTGTTCAGTTGATGGCTAAATATACTTTTGGAAAATTTACAACCATTCACCTGTTTGTTTTGCCTTTTTCAAAAATACACAAACACTTCTTTTTTTTCAGCGCGTCACCTGAAGTTTGCTTTTTGTTGCATTCGTCTACTTCCGTCTAATTTTCGTTAGTGAATTTAACGGAATGACCTTTTTACCCCTCAAAATTATAATTTAACTCAAAATAAATAGAAATTAGAGATAAATTGGATGGATTTAAATTTTTTTCAAAGGTGGATGCTAGAAATTGGAGGATTGTTGCTTGCTAAATTTAGAAAATTTGTATTTTTTTTTTGTCTTTCAAAAAAATAAATACAAATTTTCTAAATTTAGCAAGCAACAAACATTATTTTCCTCTAATTTCTAGCATCCACCTTTGAAAAAAATTAAATCCATCCAACTTCCATTTATTTTGGGTTAAATTATAATTTTGAGGGGTAAAAAGGTCATTTCGTTAACATTTCATTAAATCTACTAACGAAAATTAGACGGAAGTAGATGAATATAACAAAAAATAAACTTTAGGTGGTGCGCTGAAAAAAAAAATATTTTTGTATTTTTTTAAAAAATAAAATAAAAAATATTTATGCATTTAAAAAAAAAATAAACAGATGGATGAGTATAAATTTTTCTATAATTTTTCTTTCTTGTTTTATTTACCAACCAACCAACCATTATCGATATGCAGAGTGCACTGACGATATTTTCAATATGATGACAAACATCTACATCAAGCTACAGTATGATGGTTGATTCACTTGATTGTAACAAAATGTTAGGTTTTAGTCAAATTTCATGGGATAAATCAACTAGTTGCGCGTGGACAACTACAAGAAACATATGATTCTGAGCAGTGCTTAAATAATCATTGAAGCCGCACGAATCCATAAACCACTAAGTTGAGTTGACTCCCCTCGCCTCAACAATCAGATCGAAGTCCATTCGATGCTGGTCCCGTAGTAGCTGTTGTTGAAGTAGAAGGCAACGTTGCCTATTACTAAAGTGAAAACCAAAAAATGCAAATCCAGTGGCATTCATTACACAGGTGGTTGATTGGACTTACTTATTCGTAGGGATGACAAAAATTTTCACGGAGTTGGGTATTTTCGGAGATTTTTTTCATTCGGAGAGGATATAGGGATAATTTCATACCTAATTTTTTATTCGGAGAGAGGACAGAGAAATTTTTTTACCCAATTTTATTATTCGGGGAGGGGACAGGGATGAGGTGGAATCCCCATCCCCTACCCATTTTCCCATTTTAATTTTTTAAAATTACTAGTAAATAAATTATAAAATTATAAATATTGGTAAAAATAAAAAATATCAAAATATTTATATTATTAAACTTTTAGGCCTAATTAACTAATTAAAGTTCTAAATTTTTATTTAGGACATTAAAAAGACCGAGTAGATTCTAATAGCCAAACATTTTTTTAATTTTAATATTCTTTAAATATTTTAAACTTAAATCTATTATTTATTTATTTTTAGATGTTATAATTGCCCACAACGAATCACAATTTTAATATCTAATCTAATCTAATCTAATATTTCCTTGTGATTTGCTTCAATTTAACTATTGTGTTATAAAGGGAATAGTTCACATTTATAAAGTGCCCACGCCACCATTGAAAAAGTTAATTTTGAATTTAAATTCGATTTTATTTGTAACAATTTTGTATTAGACTATTAATTTGTTCATGATAGTTTCTAAAAGAAGTTTGTATCCCTTGCATGTAGCGTTACTTACTAATTTAATGTATGTGACTTTTGTAATAGATATTAATGTAAGATATATTTCAAACTTTACTTTTATTTGAATTTTTTATTTTAATATGATTAACTCAAAATCGAAAAAAAATGTATTAGTTATTCGGGGATCGGGGACCATCGGGGATCCCCTGTTATTATTCGGGGAGGGGATGGAGATTCTCTCAAGTAATTCTGACGGGGACGGAGAGGGGACGGGGACATACGCAAAATATCGGGGATGAGTACGGGGAGATTGGTCCCCTCCCCTCCCCTCCCCATTGCCATCCCTACTTATTTGAAGGGCATAATTAATTTTAATTTTGCATTTTGATCCTTTAGGAGATCTACTACCATTTTTATGTTATGAATTTCTCGAGTTTCTTATGTATGCACGCGGCGTTATAGTTCTGTCAAAACTCAAATACTGGTTCAATTGCCCCTAGGTCTACTCTAAAAGGGGATTTGCTCTTACGTATACATGGATTTGGGAGACCTTTAAAAGAAGAAAATATGCGTATGTGATAAACTAGATGGTCCTGCTGCTGCTGGGACAATAAGCTGTTAAAAATAATAATAATAACAAAATCCATTTTTTTGGAAACAACATAATATCTATTTAGTCTATAATAAATAATTTACATATATAATAAAAACATATTAATTAATTTACCAATAATATTAATCTTCTTTTTTTTTTAAAACAATATAGAATCTATTTAATCTACAATAATAAACTTACCAACAGCATTAATATATGAACAAATAATACTGTCAAAATTTTCATAACAATAAATTGTGATCTAGGATCCAAGTGTAAATAATAGAAGCTGCGTAGAAATCTGCTCTTTGATTTTTATTTATTTACTTGTTTATTATTCTCTTTCTTTTTATACCAAGTGAGACGTCATTCAGGTTTATGATGTTATATTGGCCGGATATAAATTTGAGGTGGTTCTTTTATTCAGCCATATCAAACTTATACTGGCTTAATCCTTTCAGTTATTTTTTTTTTCTAGGTCTGAAGCTTCTAATACTATCCAATAATTTATGAGTTATAAAAAAAATATTAGTGTATAAATTGGTGGAATCAAGTTTTATCAATCATATATGTATATAAAATCTTATTATGAATCATTATCTAATAAAAAAATCCCTTAAGTTATAATAATAAGAGGTAAATTATTAAAAATATAAGTGCATTTTTTTTCTTATCTTTTAAAAAAAATTCTAACATTAATAAAATGTGAAAGTAGTTCGTTGGAACATAAGTAATCTTGGAGAGACAAATTTTACCAACCGAAAATTGAAGTCTGATTCTTACAGAGGTGCTGCTACTGTGGAGGTACTGAGGTGGTGACTAGTGAGTGGTCTTTTGGATTGCTATTAATAGAACCCGCAAATATGAATCCAGCAGCAGTTCATATTGCTTGATGCCAAATTGCAATTGCCAAAACGTGAGAAGACATCAATACGTCATCATTCATGTCTTTCTGAGTTTCCACGATATTTTCAGTCAGAACACGGCTCTTATCTTGGCCCATTTATCAACTATTTTTCCCACGAATTTATAAACCTAATCTTTTTGAAAAAAAAAAATCAAACCTCATAATATATATACTTTTTGCACTAGGCATTAGCCACTCTACTCTCAGTTTGATGCCTCCAATGAACTCGTTTTAAATTTTGTTACTTTTTTTGAGTTTGCACAACGAGTGTTGTTTTTAATATGCAGGTTAAATCTCTTATTTGTAATAGAAATAATATTTTTCTTTAAAATATGTTTACAAATAATTTAATTAAAAAAATTAATATTTTCATGGGTAAAGAGCTCGAGCCCAATATTGATGCTTTGCTTTATTTGTTTTTATAGTTAATTTACACCTTACCTCAAATTAAATGCCTAATTTGGAGTTAAACACTTCGAGCTTTTTTATCCACCGCAAAAGAGAAACTAATTTGATTATCTTCTGTAATAAACATATATTTTTAACTTTGTACCCCACCACTTTCCACCATAAAGTAAACTATTCTTAAACCCTTAATTAACCCCTATTTCATTGGAAGAGGCAAAACCAATAGGATTATTTTTCAGAAATAAATATATAAAGGTGACGTTCAATCTCATTATTACTAACAATGGACTTTTGGTCTAGTAGGAGAACCCTTTCACTTACAATATTGAGTGTAAGGGTTTGAGCCTCCATAAGTATTTATGGGGGTATCAGTCTATCTCTCACGAAATGTGAGTGGAGTTGACAACCCTCGAATATTTGAGAGGGTTTAAAGAATTTGGGCAGCGCTTCAGAGGAGTACATGCCACGAAGAATGTCTCAATTGTAGAATCTGTTTGTAAATATTAATTGTAATACCTGATGTAATATCAGTAACATTCTTGTATAACAGTATTAAAAAAATATATATCATTATTGCTTGGTGTAGACCTTAATGTAAGTATATTGAAGCAGACTAATGAGTCCTCAGATACATTAAAAAAAAAAACGTGGCATGATGAAACACGAAATTATGAAAAGCATCCAATTTGCCAATACACCAACCCAAAGTGCCCATCAGAAACTAGAAGGTAAGATACTGTCTTGGTCCCTCGGGGTTTATTAAATACTCATGCCTGTATGTTATTCTAAATGCGTGGACAACTGTTGGACATTTAGTAACGTTACCATGGTATTATAAGCAGAAAAGTTAGTATTATATTTATATCACCTGCACTAATTCTGCTTTTGATTGTCAATTTATAAACAATATTATTGATCGGGAGTATAGTAGGGCCTTTTCCAATACCCTCAGGTCTAAAATCTAAAGCTTATATATTAATTTAATAAAGTTTTGTGTTGTGGTGTGATGCGTAGAGACACCAATAAAGGTTAGGTTCTGAGTAAGACAAACAGTTCTGTTTACTATACAATGCACCGGCAAAGTAACGAAGGCAAGTTTGGCAAAAAGAAAGTATAATTAATTATTAAAAACCACTATTATGGCACCTGCAGATGTCCTACAAATAATCTCATATGTCTTCCTAATTATTTGACAACGATAAAGTCATAAAAAAAATTAATTTGGAATTGATGTAAGTTACAGATAAAATAAACTAGTAAAATCTAAATGTTAAATAAAGTACTAGTAGGTAATTAAAATGCATAAAAAATTTCACTTCCTATTTGTAGTAACAAAATAATTTAGCTGCTTAATTATAGCTGCAATGAACAATCATAAGCAAGAAACATATGCTAATTAAGTAGTGCACATAAATTTGAGAAAATAAAAATTATACATACTTTCCCTGCCGTAATTAATTAGTATACATTAATTATTTTGGGTTAAAAAACCCTATTCTTTAATTGTGAGAGAACAGCACATGTGTTAGCCTGATAGTCCAGTACTCTTTTCCAGCCACAATTCCGAAATTTTATAATATATAAAAAATAATACAATTAACTAATATATGTACGATATATGTAATTAAATTTAATATAATCACTATTTAGATGATGTTTTTCAAATTAAATACATACATATAATAACATTACTTACTCATTATAAAACCGATACGTTACTTATAATATATTATAAAATTTCTCATTCAATACAATTACAGGCGTGGAACATACACACACACATACACACATACGAGAGGGATGAGCGGTTATTAAAGTACACAACCTTAGATAGAAATTAAAACAGTCAAGCAAACAAGACAACTCGAGAAGAGTATAGAGAAGAAGTGCTTTCACGATGACCAAAGTCTCTGTGCACTGGCTCCACTCCAACTGACTTTATGTGCTACAATTATTAATGGCACGATGGTTACTTTTTACATCAATTTCCTAAATTAGAACAAGAACAGTACCCTCTTCGACTTTGTATGCAAAGTTAAAGGAACTGATCGTCTTTTTGTCGATGGAGTAAATTCAGAACAAAATTAAAGCAAGGATTACTTTATTCGAATTTAGACTCACTGTAATAGGATTCCACTCATACACGTCTCTCTGTCCCTGAAGGCTCAGGCTCAAGGTGTGCTTATAAAACAGCACTCACCCTAGCTACCTTTCTTCACAAATCACAGTATCAAAGCAAAGTTAAGAGTAATTAGCAAAACTGTCTCAACAATGCTTTCAACGGAAAACATCCCTTCGGCTTCAACACTGTTTGCCACCTATGCCTCCATGACTGCTTCACTCATGCTGTTTCGGTCAATGGCAAACGATTTTTTACCCGAACCAGTTCGAAATTATGCTTGTTTTGCCTTCCGATATTTCTTCAAGCCTCGCTCAAAAGAATTGACGCTTGTGATCGAAGATTCTAATGGTATTGCCCGCAACCAAATTTTTGAGGCTGCTGAGGTTTACTTGAGCGCTAAGATCGGTCCCAGCATCGAAAGGCTCAAAATATGCAAAACTCCAAATGAAAAAGTCATCACAATCCGCCTGGAAAAGAACGAACAGATTATTGATTCTTTCCGAGGGGTACAGCTCAGATGGAGGTTTGCTCTTGTGGAGGCAGCCGACGGAAAGGGTAATTCCCATTCTATGAGGCCTGAGAAGCGACTATTTGAGCTTACATTTCACCAGACTCACAAAGACATGGTCTTGAACTCTTACCTGCCACATGTAATCGAGCTAGCAAAGGATATGAAAGATAAGACAAGGGTTTTGAAGATGTACACACTCCATAGGGTTCCAGATTATGATGCGATCCGGTGGGATTCGGTCAAACTTGAGCATCCAGCAACCTTTGACACTTTGGCCATGGAACCAGATCTTAAAGCTACTATCATGGAGGATCTCGATAGGTTTGTTAGGAGGAAGGAGTTTTACAAGAGAGTTGGCAGAGCATGGAAACGTGGGTACTTGCTGTACGGACCTCCAGGCACTGGCAAATCAAGCTTGGTTGCAGCCATGGCCAACTATCTCAAGTTTGATGTCTTTGATTTGCAGCTCGGAAATGTTACCCGTGACTCCGATCTAAGGACTCTCCTGCTCAGTACTGGGAATAGATCAATCCTTGTCATCGAAGACATTGATTGCAGTGTCGACTTGCCTGATCGCCGAAATGGAAATGAAAATAATGCTGATGCTCAGGTTATATTACTCTTGCTAACTATATCTAATATTTTTCCTCATTATTTGACATTATGAATGCCATCAATAATTTTTTTTTTCTTTGTTCATGTGATAATCTACTTAAACAGTTTAAATATCTTTCTTGTTAGAAAGAATATGATGCCCTGGAAATATTCTCTTTTATTATGCACGTCCCCCTAACTTCTGCTGTTCTTGATGCTTTTTTAATTTTCAATAAATTAGCTCGAACAATCTCAAGGTTTTTCTAAAGAATAAATTTAAAAAAATTAACATTTGTTTTAGTCAAAATAAAGAGGACTGCTGTGACAAATAGTTAAAACCTCACAACAAAAATACATTCAAATTGATGTTACCCAAAATGATGTCGAGTATATTTTTGATGAACTTTTTATAAAACTTTAGTTTCCTGATGAAACAGCTTCTTGATTGCCTTTTTACTCCAATTTTTTTTTTCTTTTCTACGTTTGCTTTGCTTTTGTTGTGCTTTAGAATATTCAATTTGCGGTTACAAATCAGCTTCAACTTATTTGAGATTTTGCGAATCCTAAGTTCGGTTATGTATCTTCACACACACACACACACACACATATGTACAAAAGGAAGCTCGGTCACTTAATTATATTATTAGTTATTTAATAAAGCAAGGCCTGGGTATTATCCTCATTTTGCACCTACAAATGAGCTTCAACTTAGTGAATCGTCAGCGTACTAAGGCAACATCTGGCCCAATAGACCCCCCACACTTGTAGTGCTACAGAAAATCCTAATGACACATCGCAGATTACATTCCACATGCCACGTTATGTAGGGATCATTTGCTTGGAATTTGACTGTATATAAGAAATCCTTTTCTAGTTGATCTTTTCTTATTAGCCTACAATTCAGTTACACTGTTGGGTAATTATAATTTAGCAGTCCCTGCAACCACTTGGAAGTTAAACGCCTAAAGCTAGCCCCCATCCCCGCGACGTAGTAAAAGTTCTTATTAACTTATAATAAATCTTACGTACCACTGTTTTTATAAAAGTTTAAACACTTGTGAGAAATGTTCTCCAATGCTGTCAAAAGTCAATTGGCTACTCGTAGTTGGGCCCTTGGCCCAGTGGTTACGAGGGCAGCGGTTCAAGCCCCCACAAAACTTTTATAGGGGCTAAATATCAAATATTTATAAGTTCTTC
The DNA here is from genome assembly GCF_000493195.1 of Citrus x clementina. Taxonomy (NCBI): domain Eukaryota; kingdom Viridiplantae; phylum Streptophyta; class Magnoliopsida; order Sapindales; family Rutaceae; genus Citrus; species Citrus x clementina. The sequence continues at coordinate 1,740,819 of NW_006262075.1, read as the reverse complement.
TCTTTTATGAAATGTGAGTGGTGTATGATATTTTTTATTTGTGAGGGTTATTTGTCTATTGGGCATGTATTTTATAAAATTTAATTTAATAATATAAGTCTTAGTTATGTATATCTAATTATAAATATCAGTGTAATATCTACTATATTATAATTATAAATATCTGTACAATACAAAAATATGATGAGTAGCTAATATTTTTTTTTAAAAAAAAAGTCAATTGGCTACTCAACCTTATTAGATTTGTGTTATGTCCGTCGGGAGAAAAAAAAAAGAAAAAAAGAAGGCTAGTTCCCGTACTTGTTATGTTTCAAAAGCAAAAAAAGTATTTTTGATATTTGATTTCTTTGTTAGACTGACACCCTAGACTTCTAGCAGTCCAAGGCCGCGGGCGCAGCTGTCCGCAAAAACAAGACCGACTTCGCTGGCGGAAAGGGACAGCATATGGTGCGTTTTAACATCAACTTTTTATTTTTTTATTTGAACATGCAATAAGACAATACTGTCTTTTGCTTCACATTATAATCATCCATCACGCATGTGTATAAATAACTTATAATTAACTTATTAATTATTATCCTGGTTCGGCCGGGTACAGTATAATTATTAACACGTGTTAGATGATGATCAGTTGACATTGTCGGGGCTGCTGAACTTCATTGATGGACTATGGTCCAGTTGTGGTGACGAGAGGATTATCGTATTCACGACCAACCACAAGGAGAGGCTGGATCCTGCTTTGCTGCGTCCAGGACGCATGGACATGCACATTCACATGTCATATTGCGGCCCTTATGGGTTCAGGCTGTTAGCTGCTAATTACTTGGGCATTACCGATGGTGAGCACAAGCTTGTGGCGGAGATTGAAACGTTACTAAAGACCATCAGCATAACTCCTGCTCAAGTCGCGGAACAGTTTATGAAGAGCGAAGATGCTGATGTCGCGCTTGCAGCACTTATCAAACTCCTCAAAGCGAAGGAGCGCAATGGCAGTGGCGATGTTGATGGAGATGAAGACGAGATCAATTTGGACGAAGTCGCTATCCTCGAATCCAAAAAGCTCAAGACTGAGGATCAAACTCAGGACAAGGGTAAAGAGACTGCCGCTGGCCCCATCCGCAGGAGAAGGAAGAGATCCTCAGGCAGAATCAGGAAGTCTAAAAACTGAAAACTGAATACCCTGCTGCTAATTAATTTGAAATCGTTAGAGTACTCGTACTAATTTATGCTGTACTGAAATGCTTCAATTAATTACGTTAGCATCAGACTATTGATTAAGTATTCATGGCGTTTTTTCAAATTAAGTATTATAATGTTAGTAGGTAATCGGATGTGATCTTAATTACTGCTACGAATGAATAAAGTTATCTTCTATATATGATCTACCGATTTCACGACCTTGACTCTACATGACTCGAAATATATATATTGTTGATGCCGAAATTCGGTCGAGCTTATGATAGTGACTAGGTTGTCTCGTGAACACTTGAATTTGTTTTTATAACGAACTGCTCACTGCTATTTTGATGGGATTGGAATTGTCACCTTACTTCGTTATTACCTGCAACAACAGAAAACTATCAAGGGAGCTTCCGGTAAAAACCTTCCGACGATCAAACCAGTAATCAAATTTCCTTAGAAGAAGCTATTGTCACTCTTCTCGTGATGTTATATATATTGGTTGCTGGACTTCTTCCCATCTTTGTTTTATTATCATCAAGGGCACAAATTTTGTGGACTCTTCATGTTTTCATCTAATCCCTCAACAGTTGTACATGCAATTAACATCTCCTAATTAAGTGGGCTCTGACTCTGGCCTCCAGTGATCATGAATCATGCATGATATTAGTGGCATCTAACTAAGGCCAAGAAGTTAATGGATCAATATGCTTCTTTGTTTACAAAGGATTACTCTTTCCATTGGTAAAATACGCTTTTGTCAAGTTGTACGGCCACTTTTTTTTACAAAAAAAAAAAAAAATAGCACTGATATTTAAATTATAAAATAAAATATAATAAAATATTGGTAAAAAACAGCTGTAAATCAGGCCTGATATACTCATAAAATTACTAGCACAATAAATCAAGTCTAATCTAACGTTGTTTTTTTAACATTTTGTCTCCAATTTATTCCGTCTTATTGCTATGTAGCCAGTTGTTTGATGCTGAAGAAATCTTTAGAGCCAGTCATATACCCACAATCTGACAATCATGACACTAGACGACTTGTACTGTTGTAATTTTTTTTTTTTTTTTTTTTGACTTTCTGTTGTAAAAATATTTTAAAAAAGAAAAAGAAAAGATAGAATGGCTCTTCTGATGTCCATGAGAGATGTTTGTTATTTTCAATTCCGAGAAGACAACTCTCTCATAAAAAGATGTTAATTTGATTAAGTATTAAAAACTGAGAATATCAATTGCCCTCAACATGGTCCCGTAGCTCAGTTGGTTAGAGCGTTGGTCTTATGAGCCGAAGGTCGCGGGTTCGAGCCCCGCCGGGACCATTTTCAGTTTTTTTTTTTTAATTTCGAACAGTCAAAAAGGTCACTTACCCTGAAGATTTAACAGAAAGTCCATCAATCAAAACACTGTAGGTCCAAAAAGCATTCGGCGTGATTTCAACGCAGAACCAATAAACGTTTCTTGGCTAGCAAGCAACAGAATCTTCTTTCTTTAATCGTCGCCCCATTAATCTTTAAAAGCCAGGAGCATTACCAACATAATCATCACGAAATTTAGAATTAACCCACCATTCCATTTGGCAATCATGTTCTCTCTTTCAGAAATTCCACAAACAGCGTCCACGCTGTTCTCTGCATACTCCACGTTGGCAGGATCAATGATGCTGCTGCGGTCTTTCGCCAACGAGCTAATTCCCCAGCAGCTTCGCTCTTACTTGTGCACAACATTTTATCATTACCTCTTCAATCCTCTCTCTAACAATCTTACTCTAGTGTTCGATGAGTGGAGTGGCATGTCCCGAAACCAAGTCTTTGATGCAGCTGAACTTTACCTGCGTACCAAGATCAACCCCGACACTGAACGTTTAAAAGTCAGCAAAACCTCAAGACAAAAGAATTTCACTGTTTCAATCGAAAAGGGCGAAGAGGTTACTGACTCGTTTCAGAATGTTCAACTCCAGTGGAAATTTGTTTGTAAGGAGCCTCAGAACAATCATTCTGGCGAAAAACGGTATTTCGAGCTTAGTTTTCACAAGAAACACAAACAAACAGTGATTTGCTATTACTTGCCTCATGTTGTAGAAAGGGCTAAAGAGATAAAACAAGAAGAAAAAGTGGTGAAGCTTTACAACCGTGAGTGTCCTTACGATGATGATGATGACGGAGGAGGCGGCGGCGGCATGTGGGGTTCTATCAATCTTGAGCATCCGTCTACTTTTGATACTCTGGCGATGGACCCAGAGTTGAAGCAGATGATTCTTGATGATCTTGATCGGTTTCTGAGGAGAAAAGAGTTTTATAGGCGAGTTGGCAAGGCTTGGAAACGTGGGTATTTGTTATATGGCCCTCCCGGGACAGGGAAATCGAGTTTGATTGCTGCCATGGCTAATTATTTGAGGTTTGATATATATGATTTGGAGCTTACTAGTATATATTCCAATTCTGATTTGAGGAGGATTTTGTTGTCCACTACAAACCGGTCTATTTTGGTAATCGAAGATGTTGATTGCAGTGTTGAGATGAAAGATAGACAAAATGATGGTGCATCTGTAGGCTCTAATACAAAGGTTAGCATCTTATCTTTTTCTTTAATTTTAGGCTGCTAAAGTAATTGATAAACGTGACATCTATTTAATGTTCACCACTCACTCGTTTACTCATTTCAGTTGACACTCTCGGGTATACTCAACTTCATTGATGGTTTATGGTCGAGTTGTGGAGATGAGAGGATCATCGTGTTCACGACCAACCATAAAGAGAGGATTGACCCTGCATTGTTGCGGCCTGGTCGAATGGACGTGCATATTAACATGTCTTATTGCACGGTTCATGGGTTCAAGGTTTTGGCCTCAAATTATCTTGGAATTAAAGGCAAATCTCACTCGTTGTTTGGAGAAATTGAAGGGCTAATACAGAGTACAGATGTCACTCCCGCAGAGGTAGCAGAGGAACTTATGAAGGCTGACGATGCTGATGTTGCTCTAGAAGGGCTTGTTAATTTTCTTAAACGTAAAAGGATTCGAGCTGATGAATCCAAGAATAATGATGTGAAGGGTGAAGAGGCTAATGAAGTTGAGCATGAAAAAGCAAAGCAGTTAAAGACTGGATGATGACGAGAAAAAAGAAAAGGAAAAATCTGTTGAAAACAATAGGAGGGGGAAAAAAAAAAACGAATTAGTAGCATCATATGCGGTCATGAGCCAACTAGTGTAATAAAATTTGTTTCGAACGATACATTATGGGCAGTTTTTATATTTTTGCTAGTTTATGTATTGTTGAATATGACCTGCATTTACTCTCCTTTATGGGCAGTGGCAATCTATATCTATATATATATATATATATATATTAATATATATTTATATAAAGTTGAGATTTGAGGAGGTGATGTGGCATTACCATTTCTCATCTTTGTATATTCTCTATTATCTAATAAATAGAGAAATTTTCTTTTAAATTTAATTTTTTATCTTCTCATAATTAATTTAATTGTTATTAAACAATAACAATTATGTAAATGTTTTAATGAAGCATATTCACTGTAATGAACATCCAAGGGGGAGTGTTATGAATTTATGAAAATAAATGTAGATGTTCATAACATATATCTCTTAGTATCCCCACTATCTCTCATTATCAACCTTTAGCTTCCCTATAACTCCCACTATCTCACAAGTAATTATGATCCATAATTTTTCATTAATTTCATGGAGTGATTATGTAACTATAAAAGGAGAGCTCATCTTTTTGTTTTGTACACACACAATTGGAATGAATAAAATCACTCTATAATATATTCTCTCATTTTATTCTTTATCTTGCGTTGCTTCTTTATTTGTATTGCTGGTTAATAGTTTTTTTTTTTGTATTTTATAAGGCTGTCTCATTTATAAAAAAAATCAATTCAAATTTTTTATCAGTTTCATCAAGTGTAAAGTAAGAAAAAATAATAATACTAAATTCTTTTTTCAAAGCCGCGTGAAGCACAATTTTATTTTCTAGTTTAGGATAAATTCAAAGCTTTGTGTGCGCATTTTATAACGAGCTCTTGCTGCTTTAGGCCATTAATTAATAATTACATAGGAATTTAGAACCCAGTAATGTTTAAGGTGGCAATGGTTCATTTTCCGTTTGTCATTTGTTCTTAGGCGCGCTAATTGCCAACCCACCATGTCTTTTAGAACATGGATTATCAAAGTCTACTCTGCCTTTCATGATATACTAAATAGTATACCAATTAAATTAGAAACACGATTCAACTTTCACCTTTGTAATAACATAATTTTTGTTTCGGGTTAATTCTACAACACATTTGAGGTTTATGTCAAAATCTAATATAGAACCACCAACTAATTATGGTTGGACACATGGCGATATATGTTGAAAAAATTTTAAAACACAAATTTTAAATTTCCATCTTCTCATTGTCCTTTAACATTTTTGAATACTTTAGAATTTCAAACAAAGCAAGAGAAAAAACATTAATGTTACTCTCTCTCTTCATCATCTTATTTTAATTTTAGTTCCTTTTCTCTTTGTCCAATTTTCATCTTTGCTTCGGTGGTTGCCGTTTTTGAAAGCTAGTGAAGAAGAATAAGATTTTTTTCAAGATGAAGATTATTTTTCTCCTGCTAAAACCAATAAAATGTACTCCATTGTTTCAATCCCTATCTTTTTCACCGAACTACACCAATTCCTTTGCTGCGTCGCCAATACTAAATCAATATAACAGTCCACATTGGTGTTTCAATCAAAGATTTAAACTCCCAGTAAAATATTATTTCCAAGTCATTGGAGATTAAAGTTTGACCATGAAAGTGAGGAATCAAAGGCCAAATCTACTGGGAAAAACTTACCTACCAATGATAAAAGATGACTCTTTTTTTCTTTTTTTATGTTGTTTCATCTTTGTATATAGTATATTTCTTGAAAATCTTTTAAGTTATTTAATTTCATCACTACTTAACAAAATATAAACATTCAATGATACCGTTGATATAAAACAAATCAAATAAGATTTACCAATTTGTTCAAAACTTTAGTTATATTATTAAATGTACTTTAGACCGTACTAATTCACAATTGAAAAAAAAAAATTCGTACCGATTCAAAAGCCATTCTAGTATTGGAAAACAAATCTCCTCAAATCAATTTATAAATGCTTATTAAAATAAGTTCTTTCTTCATGCCAATAAATAATTGACTAACCAAAAGTAAAATAAACAAAACTGACGACAGTCACTATAAAAAAAAAAAAAATATATATATATATATATATATATATATTTAAACAACGGCAGCCACAAATGTTTCATCTTCTTTATTATTATTTTTAAATCTTCCTTTTCACAACCCAAAATCGTTCTTTCTTTAACCTTTATGTGCGAAGGGGCCAATATCATATTCATTATCAAAAATCTTCTTCTTTACTAGGTTTCAAAAGAAAAGCCACCAAAATAAAGATAAAAATTGAAAAGAGAAAAGAATTCGAACTGAAATAAGGTGATGAAGAAAGAGAGAGAGTAACATTAATGCTTTTTTGGAATTCTAAAATATTCAAAAATATTAAAGGATAATAAGAAGAGGGAAATTTAAAATTTGGGTTCTAAATTTTTTTCAATATATAATGCTACTTGTCCAATTATAATTAGTTGATGGTTTTATATTAGATTATGACATGAAACCTCAATTGTATTGTATAATTTTTCTTTATTAATTAGTTAGTAGTAATATAATTTACCATCACTATACTTTTTACCTTTGTCGGGTTTACTTTTAATATTTTCAATACACACACGAAAGCAAAGGGAAAGAGCTACTTAATCGGTTTATATGAAAATTCACATTCGAATTATGCCCTAGAGGATAGAAGCCAAACCACATCGTTTTGAGTTTTATCTACCTGGCACAATTTGGATATTAAAGGTACTTTTGGGATTGGGATTGAGATTGAGATTGAACAATTATAATTTAAAAGTTACAGTATTAAAGTGTTTGATAAACACTATCTACTGTAACTTATAAGATATATTAATATAATTTTTCACTTATATAATAAAAAATTTATTATATCTTTAATAATTTTATCAAAATTATTATTTATTATATATTATTAATTTTTATTAAAAATTATAATTTTTTTTATTACAGCAGCACCTCAATCACAAACGAACCTAATTTTCTGACAATCCGGGCTAGATTAAAGTTTTATTATTTTTTTAATTTTTTTTAAAAAGGCGATCTAGACAATAACTAGAGATGGTAAAACTTGACATGACCCGATTACCCGACACGAATACGACATAAATAAATGGGTATGGATCGTCAAATTTAACACGATTATTAAATGGGTCTGGTCCGAGTCAACACGATTTTTTTTCGTGTTGGGTTAGGGTTAAAATTCTTGACCCATTTACCCAATCAATGACCCGATTATATTTTCTATTTTAAAATAATTTACATATTCTTATCATTAAAACTCAAATATTAGAGATGGTTTTCTTTTTTTTATTCTTTAAAAGGGTGAATATAAACACAATGTTTTATTCATAAAATTTTAAATACATTTAGAGCTTCAATAGTGTAAATGTGTAAAAATTGATAGACATGTATATTTTATAATATTATATATATATATAATTAAAACCTCAATAGTATAAATGTGTAATATATTGGTAGATATGTATATTTTATAATATCAAAAAATTATGTATGTATGTATGTATGTATGCACATACGTATGTATAATAGCGTGTAAATATTTGATGTAACTTTTGTTCAATATATAGATATTAAATGAGTTATTGAGTAACCCGATTATTTTTTTGTGTCGGATTTAGATCTTAATATTTTGACACAATTATTAAATAGATCGAATTTAAATCGACTTAAATTTAACACGACACGAACATGATTCAATGGCCTGTTTTGGCAGCTCTAACCATAACAATTCAATTGGCTGTGCAGTTGACTAGAGTGTCATGAGCTGGGTGTTAGGTCGATGACCAAATTACCCTATTAACCTTCCCCAGATCAGCTTTGCATTTCTAATCCCATCAGCAAATAAGGATGTTTTTGTAATTCACGAATGTAAAATGTACAGATAGAGGATCAGAGAAGCAAAATAAAAGTCGAACCTTCCTTGTAACTCAATCTGTCCATCTGGTTTGACCGCTAAAACCTGTGCTTATATTATCATTATATTTCCGCCATTTTCAATGAATTACTGAGTTCTGAGAGATTACGAAAGGCTTCCAAGAATTTGATTGTAAGTACATTTTTCTTGATTTTTTTTGTTTTTCTTCTATTTTTTAATAAATCTTGTTCTTCCGATTGACTTGATTAGTAGTTTTGTATGAAAAAGGAAACCTATTGGCATGAAGGTTAACTGTGCAGATAACCCAGTGCAGGCAGATTAGAATTTGACGTAACGCATATTTAAAATTTACTTCTTTCTTTTTTAACATCAGAAATGAGCTACTTATGACAGAAATCAAAAGAAAATGAAAGTCATTTATGTTGTTATTCTTGTATTGAATCAGACTTACATTGAATTCGTGCTAGGTGTTTCTGCTTAGCTCATAGCCACCAATTCTCCAAGTTAGTACTTCCCTTGTTATTTCTGGATGCTGATGCCGGGGAAGGAACCAGGAAATTTTTTTGATTAAGAGCATTAACTGACGTTTAAATTTATAAATGATTACTGTTGTATATTCTGAGATTAGAAATAATTCACATCCTACCCGTTTTAATTCATAGTTAACAAGAGTTCAACCCAAGAATATTTTCTATATGTTTCCTGTAGTCTTTTTATCATATGAATTGCTAATGGAATTTCCTCGCAAGTGATGGTACTTACATTCTAGCAACTCATTTCTATTTTAGCCCTCGGCTTAATGTTCAATATTTTCAGCTTTTCCCTTGCTTCATATTTGTGGGGGAGAAAGTATGGCGGATGCAGTGGTGCAGATATTCTTGGAAAGGCTACTTATCACTCTTACGGAACAGACTGGCTATGTGAATGAATTCAGGGACCAGTTTGAGAGGTTACAGAGTGAGCTTCAGTTCATGCAGAGCTTCCTGGCAGATGCAGACAGGCTTAAGAGGAAGAGAAATTCCCAAACTCTACGCACGTTCATGGCTGAGCTGCGGGAGCTGATTTATGAAGCTGAAGACATTCTGGCAGACTGTCATCTCCAATCAAGGGATGAGGATCAACTTTCCAATGTTTGGTTGACTTTTCTATATCCTCCAAATATTTCATTTCGGTATCAAACTGGAAAGCGCCTCAGAGAAATCAATGACAAAATCACCAAGATTAAACACAACATAGCGTCTTTTCTTAATGTCCCACTTTTCACCCGGACAGACACAATGGATGCACGCAATGACCAAATGAGCAGATGGAGCTGCCCTGTATATGACCATACCTTAGTGGTTGGATTGGAAGGCGACACAAGGAAGATTAAATATTGGCTATTTGAAGCAGAGGAAGGGATACTAGCAATTGGCGTTGTTGGTATGGGTGGATTGGGAAAGACCACAATTGCTCAGAAGGTATTCAATGACAGAGAAATAGAGAATTGGTTTGAAAGAAGAATGTGGGTTTCTGTTTCTCAAACATTTACTGAAGAACAAATTATGAGAAGCATGTTGAGGAATTTGGGTGATGCAAGTGCTGGAGATGACAGAGGGGAGCTGTTAAGGAAAATTAACCAATATCTATTAGGCAAGAGGTATTTGATTGTGATGGATGATGTCTGGGGAGAAGACCTTGCTTGGTGGCGTAGAATCTATGAAGGATTACCTAAGGGAAAAGGAAGTAGTATCATTATCACCACAAGAAATGGGAAAGTCTCCCAGAAAATGGGAGTGAAGAAGGCAAGGATGCATTTTCCCAAATTCCTCAGTGAGGATGATAGCTGGTTGTTGTTCAGAAAAATAGCATTTGCAGCAACTGAAGGAGAGTGTCAGCACCCTTCGCTAGAGGGTGTTGGAAAGGAGATTGTAGAGAAGTGCAAGGGGCTTCCATTAGCAATCAAGGCAGTTGGAGGCATGATGCTCTATAAACCACCAACTTATAATGAATGGAGGCGAACGGCAGATAATTTTCGGGATGAACTGGCAGAAAATGACGACTCTGTGATGGCTTCACTGCAGCTTAGTTACGATGAGCTCCCCCCTTACCTGAAATCATGCTTTCTGAGTTTCTCTGTTTATCCTGAGGACTGTGTCATAAGGAAAGAGCAATTAGTTTACTGGTGGATTGGCGAGGGATTTGTCCCTCAGAGAAATGGTAGATCATCAATTGAAGCTGGAGAAGATTGTTTCTCAGGGTTAACAAATAGATGCTTGGTAGAAGTGGTTGATAAGGCTTACAATAAAATGATTAGCACTTGCAAAATTCATGACATGGTCCGTGACTTGGTGATCAGAGTGGCAGAGGAGGATGCATTTTCGAAACCAAATGGTTTGAATTGTCGTCATCTGGGGGTCACAAGCGATGTGGAAAGCAAGCAACTTATATCTAATCTAAAGTTGCGAGCTTTGATGTCCACCACCAAAACTGCTGAAGTGAATAACATTGCATCAAATCTTGCAACAAAGTTTAGTGAATGTCGTTATTTGCGAGTTCTAGATATATCCAGATCTATCTTTGAACTGCCTCTCAAAGGTTTATTATCTCAGACTGGTTCTCTCCAACACCTAAGTTATCTTTGCTTAAGCAACACCCACCCTTTGATACATCTTCCCCCTTCTTTGAAGAAACTTAAGAACCTTCAGATTTTGGATGTCAGTTACTGTCAAAACCTTAAGATGCTGCCCTCTTATGTTCAATCATTCATCCAGCTCAGAGCATTAGATGTAACTCATTGTGGTTCCCTTCAGTACTTACCAAAAGGCTTCGGAAAGCTTTTGAACCTTGAAGTTCTGTTGGGATTTAGACCTGCTAGATCAAGCCAACCAGAAGGCTGTCGGATTTCTGAGTTGAAGAATTTGACTAGACTTAGGAAACTTGGATTGCAGCTTACTTGTGGTGATGAGATTGAAGAAGATGCATTGGTAAACCTGAGAGAGCTGCAGTTTCTGTCAATAAGTTGCTTTGACAGCCATGGCAGTGACCTCATTGCCAAAATTGATGAGCTTTATCCTCCAGAGCAACTGGATGAGCTCTCTCTGAATTTTTATCCCGGGAAAACAAGTCCTGTCTGGCTCAATCCTGCCTCGCTTCCTATGTTAAGATATCTTTCCGTCTGTTCAGGAAACCTTTCAAAAATGCATGACAGCTTTTGGGGGGAGAATAATACTGTCTGGAAAATCGAGGCCCTATTGTTTGAATCTCTATCAGATTTGGGAATCGAATGGACGAGGTTGCAAGGGGTTATGCCATCCTTACATATTGTGAATGCTAGTTGGTGTCCGGAGTTGGACTCTTTCCCAATTGAAGATGTTGGATTCAGAGGAGGTGTCTGGATCAAGGAAGAGCATAGCCGTTAGCCACCATATCTAAACTAAACAACCAAGACAATTTTTTAACTAGTTCAAGTTATATTAATATCCATTTTTTGATTCATGTAAAAACTTTATTGTTATTTTTATGGCAAACAATATCACTGTGAAATGATTTCTTTTCTTTGTTATATGTTAGATATTTCACTAGCAACCATGCGTTTGCTATGCTTCACTAGCTTGTGTGGTGTTCTAAATTAGTAGTTGTATGTGTCTCTCTTTGAAGTGAATCATTCAGCTTCGTTATTCAACTTTGTCGAACTAATTGGAATTCAAAAGAGTAAGGCACGCCTAAAATTATTAATCCTACAAAATTCATCCATACAAACTAATAATTTTGTAAAAGAGGTTCAATCATAATTTTTACGATTTCAAGGGGGTCGAATGAAAATATATCAAATTAACAACTTAGCAGACACCACGCCAGGATACTGAAAGCAAAAGAGATTGAGAGAGCCTTGAGCCCTGAGAGCGAAAGGGCGTCGCACGGCGAAGCTGTCTCTTTACCCGGTCCGATCGGAAACCACAAACCAGTTATTGTATTAAAAAGAATTAAAGATCCCATTTTTCTGTTGCAAAAACTCTGAGACTCGAAACTATCACTCCGTCACTCCTCTGATCTTTCTACCGAAGTTACGTTGTATTTTAGATCTGCTCCCTTCAATTAAGCAATCCCTTAGTTGTTAAGGAGAAATGGATCCCGATTCTGTGAAATCGACTCTGTCTAACTTGGCATTTGGGAATGTAATTGCGGCAGCTGCTCGTGATTATCAAAAGGTTCCATTCTCTATTTCTATCTTCTTTTATTCTTTTAATTTCATGGATGCGAACAAATAATTGGCTTATAATAGCGAACAAATAATTGGCTTATAATAGCGAACTATCATGCAAATCTTCACTTGATAATTCAATAACCGGTAAATTCATTCGGAAGGTTTTACTCAATACGGCGATACTTTTAGAACCCTTTTGGTTATTTTTTAAACTGTCGTTGAGAGAGTGACTTTCGCTATATTTATACCCCAATATTTTAATACCCAGAAATTCCATTCCTCGATGAATTGTTGAAGTTTTCAGCATAACATTAATGACGGCTATTATGATGTATAAAGGGTATATATACTGGTCTTACAGGAACTGCTTGATAAAGAGAAGGCTCAGGCTTCAAGTTCTAACGACGAAGTTGACCTCGATGAACTGATGGATGTAAGTTAGTATTTATATCTACAGTGTAAAATTATAAACTTGTCTAGTCATTTCATCTCATATGGAATTGCAATGCCTTTGCAGGATCCTGAGCTGGAAAAATTGCATTCGGACAGGATTGCAGCTCTCAAGGTTAGATTTTTTTTTTTTTGTGTCCTTTTAACCCCTTGGTGAACTGCTGTGCGATTTGGTAGCTAGCTTTGGCCTCTCGGTTGAGATTTCTGAATTTGTCATTCACGTTAAAAAAATTATTTCAATAGAAAGAAGCTGAGAAGCGACAAGTCTTGCAAATGAAAGGACATGGAGAATACAAGGAGATAGGTGAAGGGGATTTCTTGGCTGAAGTCACTGGAAGTGAGAAAGCGATTTGCCACTTCTACCATAAGGAGTTCTATCGCTGCAAGTAAATCCTCTGTTTAAAATATTGCTCCCATACACATGTACACCGATACATTGGTTTGCACGCATAATTAATGTATCAAGATTTATGTATCTGACCATGTTGATGGAATATTTTAAGGATAATGGATAAACATTTGAAGGCCCTTGCACCGAAGCATATTGGTACGAAGTTTATCAAGCTGGATGCAGAGGTTAGTATTCACAAGCACTCTTGTTCTCCAGTTGAATTGAGATTTTTCATCGACTGAGGCTTATGCTGTTAGATTGTAAAACAAAATTTCATCTTAAGTCATTCAAAATGTTAAGCTGCACATAATGCCTTATGGAATATCATCATTGTTATATTGCAGAATGCACCCTTCTTCGTGACCAAACTTGGAATTAAAACTTTGCCTTGTGTCATAATATTCAGGTCAGACAATGTGTGATGCCTTTTAATTTTTCTATTTTTATGCACATTTTGCTATCTTTTACGGCATATGAGTTGAGGTTTGTTGGCTTCGAGAACAACTAAGAAATTGGAGTATACAAAATTCATTCTAATTGTCATAACCCGAGCAGTAATGACGCATGGGTAGTGGTAATCTACTCCCTTGTGATTCCCATTATCTTTCTGGACATGACAAAAATGAATGTCCAGCTGAAATGATATACCCTATGCCCAATGGAATAATTGTTTTGCATCACCTGTCGAATGTAGAAACTAATAATGTTTTCTAATCAAATATTAATACTAAATCATAACACTGTTTGCATTCAGAAAAGGAATTGCTATAGATAGGCTGGTTGGATTTCAAGATCTGGGAGGAAAAGATGATTTCACCACAAAGACACTTGAGGTTCTACTAGTAAAGAAAGGTATTGCCTCTGCCCTGATGTAGTTCAACTCGTAGCTTAAACTTGTGTCTGAAACCCTTTATTTTATAGGTGTAATTAGCGAGAAGAAAGAGAATGAAGATGATGAAGAGGATGAATATCAGGAGAATAGGCACAGGACGGTGAGATGCTCTGTGGATCCAGACTCTGATTCTGACTGACGTGAAATCTGAAAATGAAAATGTGGTTTCTTTCCTGGAATGTCAGTTGACTTAATAAATGTGAGCTTGTATAACTATTTTCACATTTAAGGTTTTTCTATTGTCCCAAGAAAATCATTTTTGTGATTAAAAAAGTAGTTATAAATTTATTATTCTAGCAATGTTGTTGACGGCAAGCGCTTCTGCCATTAGATCAAGGGATACAACCATTGGTTAGTTCAGATCATTGATAGCTACATTGAAGCTTGTTTAATACTCGAAAAGAAAGCAATTCTAGTTCTTTTTAAAGGTTTAATTTTATTTAACTTTTTTTTCCTTTTTCCTTTTTTTTTTTTATATGGAAGTTTATAAATGACTTGAACTTGAAGGATGTTTTATTGCATTTTGCAACAGAAGTGGAGCTTGAGGAGAAAAAGAAATATTGACTGAATTGTTTGAGTTTTTTTTTTTTTTTTTTTTTTTCGGCTTAAGAAATGTTAATAAAGGCAAAATAATATTGCTCAAGTACATAGAAATTTTAGGTTTACGGTATTCATTTTTCTGGTCCAATTCTGTGTCCCGTTAAAGCGTCGTACAAACTTTGGTCATGCTTAATTTTCATCACAGTTTCTAATTGCTATGGACATGGTTGTAATTAACAATTGATCTTAATCCCATATAGAGAGAGAGAGAGAGAGAGCATACGTACAACCTAATGACCTAGATCTTGAAATCTCAGATCTGGGCGGATTTTCAGGCAAGAGATGCCACGTGGCGGAATAATATTGGACATGTAAGTCTAGCGTTCCATTAAGCAAAGTCTTCCTTTTCAGGCCCGGATAACTGAATAATCTACGAAAGTGGCGGGAAAAGAGGTTAAAAGATACCGTCAAGATTATGAATGGAGTGGCCTTACATTTCGCCACGCACGGTCAATTACAGCCAACAGCCATCGAACCTCACCTCAACAAGGCCGCGAACATTGATTGTTTTAGGGAAGCCCAAAAAAAGTAAACAACGCCACTTATTAGCTCATCGTATCTCTCCGCCAATTCCTAAGGACGCTGCATTTACTGAGAATTCTTCGGTCTTTTGTACTTAAATCTCCCAACTTCATCTCTTTTGCTCTTCGGCAGAGGGTAACTACTCCTTTTTAAACCTTTCTTTCTCACTCTCAATCAGTCTTTGATACTCTTTTTGTTCGTGTTTGATTTTTTTTTCCTCTGACGTACATTTTGTTCAAACGTTGGCAGGCATTTGATGCAAATATATAGTTCTGGCATCTCGTGATATGAGTGCTTGATTCTTCTGCCCTTTGCTGCGTCACCAACCCGTTTAAAGCAAAGTAAATACCTAAACGAGTGTTAAATCTCATGGCCGCATGTGGAATCCTCTCTCCCAGACAAGGTATCAGAATCTTTGAATATTATTTATTAATACTATTTTTCTAGGTTCGTTAGTAGTTCGTGTCTGTATTAATTATTACTATCGATTGTAACTAATATGGTTGTCGGTTTTGTAACACCAGAAAATGAGATTTTTGAGGATGAGAAAAAGACCAGGATTGGGTCATTGAAGAAGGTAGCAATTAGTGCTTCAAACAAGTTCAGGCATTCTTTGAAAAGGGGAAGGAGAAGTAGTAAGGTGATGTCTGTGGTTGAGATTGAGGATGTGCATGACGCCGAAGAAATTAAGGCCGTTGATGCGCTTCGTCAAGCTCTTATATTAGAGGAATTGTTGCCCTCAAGACACGATGATTATCATATGATGCTCAGGTTTATTTGCTTCTTCCCTTTCCTCTTCTTCTACAGCCTAGATGATACATATAACATCCCTATATTCCTTTGTGAACCTCTAAACCTTTTACTTTTGAATTTGAATTTACGCATACAGATTCTTGAAGGCCAGGAAATTCGATATAGAAAAAACAAAACAAATGTGGTCAGATATGCTCCAGTGGAGAAAGGAGTTTGGTACTGATGATATTATGCAGGTATTAATCATTCATAAAAATTAAACAACCAGGCTTTGGAGGCTTTCGAATTAATTCTTCTACGGAGTTGTTAGTTTAATCTAGAATTTTTGGACCAGAAGTTTAATTAGATTCATCTTTCTTTAAGGATTTTGAATTTAAGGAATTGAGCCAAGTCTTGGAATGTTATCCCCATGGTCATCATGGAGTAGACAAGGAAGGACAACCTGTATATATTGAGAGATTAGGCTTAGTTGATGCTACCAAGCTCATGCAAGTAACGAATATGGAGCGCTATCTCAACTACCATGTACGGGAATTTGAGAGGACCTTTGATATCAAGTTTCCAGCATGTTCGATTGCAGCAAAAAAGCACATTGATCAAAGTACAACAATCCTTGATGTGCAAGGAGTGGTATGTGAAAATAACTTACAGATTAGTTCTCCGGATCAACGCTTAATCTCTTCTAAAGCACATTGTTTTGATTTTAACACGATGTTATGCTACAGGGTCTTAAAAGTTTTAATAAGGCTGCCAGGGAACTAATTACTCAGATTCAGAAAATTGATGGTGACAATTACCCTGAGGTTCTAATTCATCTCTATTCTTAGTTAGCAGCCATCCAAGTCTTTGGTTGGCCTCTCTATGGAATCTCCAAGTACTAGCTGTAGATGACAGAATTCTGATGAGTAATTTCTTTTCCTTACTACAGACCTTGAACCGGATGTTCATCATTAATGCTGGTTCAGGATTTAGAATGTTGTGGAATACGATTAAGTCCTTCCTTGATCCAAAGACCACGGCAAAGATTCATGTAAGGATACACACACGTCATATTGCTCATGTTGCCTTGAAAGTTGATGGCATGTCATTCGCAGATTATTTTGATCAAGGGAATATATCTGATCAGTGAAATATACTATTGAACAGGTGCTAGGGAACAAATATCAGAGCAAGTTGCTGGAAATTATTGACGCTAGGTAAACTTATAATGCACAACTTGGCTTCATTTGGTACTTTTGTCGTTTAAATTTATCAGTGGTTTGGCTTTTGCACCAGTGAGTTGCCGGAGTTTTTGGGAGGTAGCTGTACTTGTGCTGATCAAGGGGGTTGTATGCGGTCTGATAAGGGCCCATGGAAAGACCCAGATATCTTGAAGGTAACCCTGGCACTTTTGCTTTGAATAACAAGACTGATTTTCTTGTTCATAGCTGCTCTTGAATTAGCTATCTAAAAATGTTGATCCATGGACCTGTAGATGGTTCAAAACGGTGACCACAAATGTAAAAATATGGGTGGGGCTCAAAAACCTGAGGAGAAGACAATTTCTGAGGACGAGACAATAAGCTTCAAGGTTTCACTTGTTCTCTGAAACATACTTGTCTTTCCATGTTGTTTTTGAGTCCTTGTTCTTGTCATTGATCAAGTATGTACAATTTTACTCAGAAAATTGAGACTTCCAATGCGGAGAGCCCCAAGGAACAGTGTCCGAGGCTCTCTCCTATTCAGGAAGAGTTTAATGTACAAGTTCTTCCAGTTCCTCCTTACTCTCAATTTCCCTTTCTGGTCATTATGAATGATTCACTGGTATCCATTGCTAATTTTTCCTTTCCCTTTTTTTTCACGAAATTGAACCCCACAGATTATGAAGCAAAATTTCCACAAGTCCTTCAAGTACGATGATCGTTTTGTGCCAATGGTCGATAAACCTGTGGATGCAAGTTGGCAAAAAGTAGTTGAGAATGAAAAATTCTATCTGAAAGGTATCACTCCGTGCTTGTGCCCGTGAAATAGAGAGTTTATTTGTCTTCTTGATAAAAGAGGAAACGACTATATATTTGAACTGAATTGTCTGTCAGTTGGAGCTGAAGATTACAACATGCGGCATGAGGTTCCTGAAGGGAATATTAGCTCTCAGCTTTTCACTGGAGTGATGGCCTTCGTTATGGGCATCGTAACGATGATCAGAGTGACAAAAAATATGCCTAAAAAGCTAACAGATGCCACCATCTACTCCAATCCCGGTTACAATGTTGACGAGGTAGACCGGCATAAGTCTACACCTGGAATTTATGGTGCAGAGTACATTGCTGTCATGAAGCGCATGGCTGAATTGGAAGATGCAGTAACCATTTTGAGCGCAAAACCTGCAGCTATGTTAGCGGAGAAGGAGGAAATGTTAAATGCTGCTGTTAGTAGGGTTGATGCTTTGGAGCAAGAGCTGATGTCAACTAGGAGGGTAATATGAATTTCTTACTGAAAAGCTGTGATTCATGTCTTAGGGATTTGTGTGAGTGATAATTCGACGTTCATATACATACAGTGCCATTAATGCACTCATGTTTGATTGCCCAGGCTCTGGAGGATTCACTTGCTCGTCAGGAGGAATTGTTAGCATTTATTGATAAGAAGAAGAAGAAGAAGAAGTTGGTATGCTAATAAGACTAGCTAATAATTTCTTTATAATACCAATATGAGTTTATTATTCATTTAGAGTACGCTTTATCATTTTCAAAATTCTTTTATCTTGCACTGCAGTTCAACTGGTAAACAAAGAAAAGCTGGATACTAAGAGATTCGTAGGAAGATGGTGCTGTGCGTGGTGAAATTATCTCCTTTGAGGCCACCCAAATGCACACTAATTTGTTGATTGATTGTAAAATACATTTAAAAGTTTTGCTCAGATGTACCATGTGGCCGTTTTTTCACTCGTGTATATTTTTTAATTAAAGAAAGGGCTTCTTATTGTAACTTACTTGCAGATGCAAGTAGCTAGGTGAACATTTTATGTAACTTTTCTTTATTTATTTCCATGTGTGACAAATGAGGGGACACAGTGTCCATAAGGGATCGAAGCTTGTGTATACAATCTGTTTAGTGTCTTCTTGATATTTGATATGATAAGTAAAAGGCTGTCTTGTAGTACTCATTGTAATCATTAAGAAAATATTATGAACAAGGCAAGGGCACAAGGCATAGTCTATTAGTCGAGCAAAACTTGAACCCTGTAAAGAAATTAATTATACATTTTTTAATAATAGACACTTTCGCAGTTAATCAAACCTCAATCTAAAATATTAGAAGAATTTCCTTACCTCGTGAATTGTTTCTCTGAGCTCTGAATCTGATGAATTCATAGGGCCGATTAGTGTCCCAAGTTCTCCAAGAAGAATTTTAATTTTCTCAATATATAGCCTTTGACAAGACAAGAAATGTGCTATTCTGCAAATTACTCATGCATCAAAGCTCAAGAAAATCAACTTAAGGAAAGCAAGTTTAGCCGAAGTTGTTTAAACATTGGTGAGTCTTTGGTGTATGTTTGTATACCAAAGTTGTTTAAACATTGCAAAAAATATTGATTTTCACTCAATAGTTGTAAACCGTGCAAACTTTCTTGCAAAAATATCAATTTTCCACTCTTGACTAAATAATACAACCCATTTTTTTTTTTTTAACTTTTTTCCTTTTTTCTTCAAATTTTGCGTTTTAAATTACAAGTGTATAAAAACAAAGGGTACTACTACCTCACATGACATATTGAATAATTAATTTTTCTTCAGTAAATGTCTCTTTTAGCAGACACAAAATGAAAGCAATAGAAAATTCATAGCCTTCTCGAAGAGAATATTTTAATAATAATAATAGGTAAAGTCAAGTTAATTTTACATAGTAAAATTGAGTAATAATAGAGATACAAGCTCTTCTAAAAATTATTTTTGTACAAATTGATGTGGCATAATATCATTGGTTGAGTGAAAACATGAAATAAAAAAAAATTCATGTGAGTCGCATGTTGGTTTCATTCAATCAAATATGTTATGTTACAAAAGTTAATATAAAAATAATTTATGCACACGTTTGTAGATGTATTATTACTCAATAAACTTATACTTGCTGAGATTAAAAGAACAAAAAGAAAAATGCATTTAAAACCAACTTCTTGAAAAAAAATAAAAATTTAAGATCCAACGGGTTTTTCAAAAACTAAAAATATAAATATTAAATATTGAAATATGACAAACAACTAAGATATGACTTTGTTCCTCTCGTTGAGAATTTCGAAATGGTATGTTACGCATCAAAAATTGATATAATTTATCCTGCCCAACCACAACAGAAAAATGCACTACATATTAAATTATACTTCAGGGGTAAAATGGTTAATTCACTAAGATTCCTTACAAGATTCTAATATTGTTAGCGGTAAAATGGACAATACACTTAACATACAATAAGTGTAAATTTAAGCAAATTTAAATTTTTGTAATATTTTTCATAATAGTGTAATCTTCAGATTTGGGCAGTCATCGATATGCATGCGCCATTGCGCCGTCACAACGATCCATTACGTGAGAGAGATGTCATTCGTTATTTAATAGAACTATCCTTTGGAGATTCCTGTCGTTATCCTGTTTTTGAATCGGCCTAGTCTTTTATATAGTTTATGTAAATTTGTGAGGATATTTTAACAACAAAGTGGCTGTAGTTTAGTGGTAAGAATTCCATGTTGTGGCCGTGGAGACCTGGGCTCGAATCCCAGCAGCCACATGATTTTGATTTGCAAAATTAAAAATAATTTCTTGTTAATTTTTTTATTTCTTTTCCCCACATAGATTAATTATTTCTATACTTAAAGCTACTTCGAATCTATAGTTCAAAATATACATAATTTTAATTCATGACTGTTATTAAAGAATTATTGATTAAAAAACTTCTTTTTTTTTTAACAACAAGGTTGTACAGTAACAAAAATAGGAAAGTATATAACAAATTTTAAGATTGTGAAAACTCGTAAAATTAGGAGTGCTTATTAAAAAGGAGTATCTTTTTGAATTGATTTAAAAGGTTCTTCCAAATGAACTAATCAACTAAATATAATTGAAAACAACATTTTAGAAAGATAATAGAGGGTGGTGATGTTTCCACCCCATAATTTTTTTAAACTCACCATTCCTAATAAATAATTGTAATAAGTTCACGATATTTTAAAAAATACAAATAAAGAAGAAGCTTGGAGACTTAATCAAATAAAATAAATACCTAAAGTACTCATTTTAAATTATTACAATAAAATAATCATGTAAGACTTATCTTAAAACAACCTTGATAGTCAAAGATACCGATATAAAAAAATTATAATATGAATTTAATTGATTAACTGTAAAAAAATTTTGTTGATTTGTATATTTAAGAAATAATAAGAATTTATCATAATTATTTTTTGTTAGTGGGGTGAATTATAAAAAGTAGTGGAGAGAAATTATGCCTACCCTAATAATAGTTTACTGAGGGGCGATAATTGACCTCTCATTTTATTTTGGGCTTGCTTCTCCGAAGTTTCTGGTAACAGACATCGGGCTTGGACCCATAGCTTCCCAAATAGGATTTCCCTAACAACTTCTTCTTGGGCTTGTTTTAATTTGGGGTTTCATAGGGTCACACAGCCTCTTTTTGGATTTTGGTAGTAGATTTCACATTTTTAGGCTAGGCCCTCTTTTTTCATTAGATTGGAGCGTCTCACTCACACCCTTCAAAAGTCCTGATAAAACCCCTCCATTCTATTGAGTTTACAAATTTTGACCTTAATAAAAATTAAATTACAATAAAAGATAAAAAAAAAAATTGTATAATTAGTTTAAATCAACACATGATTACTTTTTAACTAAGAATTTTTCACACCTCATACGTCGTGGTGTTGTACAAATGATTTAGGGAATTATAAAATAAAATAACAAATAATTCCAAAAAGTTTATGACGAAATTTCTATCCCGCCAAATTCTTTTTATCTGCACAAATCACAAATCAAATTGTAGAGCTAAAAAATATTGGGAGAACAACACAAGGGCAAACCCTAGCCGCTTCCCCAACTGTCACACCATTTTAACATAGGGAGGGAGGCTTTATAAGGAAATTGAAGTGTGTCGAAATCTCAATTACTACTCTCTATAGTTCGTGCTATATATTGTTTCAGATAGCTTTTAAGGCGATTGTACACCACCATACGTACCTACCTACATGCATGCATGCATGCATATATAAGTGGAAGATCTATACATCGCTATACGTTTTGAATTGATAATAGCAACAGTAGTCGTGTAAAGGATGCATGCTATGTTTCTTCAAAATACTTTTAATTCTTTTAAAGAAATGGATGGCTTTGGCCTTATGGCCTATGTTTGTTATATTTTTCAAACACAGTACTAATCAAATTCCTCTTTTTTTTTTTTTTATAATAGAATTAAAAAAGAATTCCGTTCACGTTTAGAATAGCAATTATCCCTAACCATTTCCAAACTGAGGAAAAGAAAATTACGTAGGAAGTGATGTAATAGGATAAGCTAGCAGAAAATTAGACTATTTTTCCCATCGGACATAAAATAGCATCAAAATCAAAATCAAACAAACGTTTTTTAATTAAAATATATAAAATTTACAGATGTACATCGATTGATTCCAAATGCGGACCTGGCCTCCGGTGACAAGACCAAAAGTTGCATGGGCCATCCCAAAGGGTCGAGAAAATTCGGCAAATTAACGCAAGCCAGCCGGCATAACACCATCTTTCCACGTGGCGCGCCGTAGAGCGAGTGAGACTACTACGTACCGAATGTTTCTTTGAAATATATTGTCATTCACAAGATTAATGATGGATTGAAGGAAAAGCAAAGGCTTAATTATTATTTGGGAGACTGGGAGGAGTATTCTCAAAGCTTTTCAGTCCTTTTTTCACGTTTTTACCAAATGCAGGAAAGCCAGTCAAGAGCAGGTCTTTTTAACTACTCCTCTTGCCTTCGCGCTACCTCGCCTGCCTGGTCCAATCCTAGCACATGCATTCGCCGCCAGCTCAAGATTTCGTCGCAACATTTCAGTTTTATACATTTAATAATTACATAAAAAAAAAACAATTTACCTAACTAATATTTTTTTATTATACTTTATCTGTCTTGCTCTCTCATAAATATTAAAATGAAAGGCTATGAAATTCAAGAAATTTTAATTACTTGGTATCTCGATTCATTTAAGTGGATAAACATATATTAACAAATTGAATTAAATAACTAATAATATAAAAAAAAAATTAAATTAATTGTAATCATATTACACCTTATAAAAATTAAATTTATAATTTGTGCAAATATGATACCCTGTGGAAGTAAAAATTTAAAAAAAAAAATTCTTTTTTTTTTAAAATTTTTAAAAATTATTCTAATTTTAGAAGAAAGTTACTTCCCCGGATATTGGAAACACCAAGGCAGAGAAGAGAGCAAAGGATAAACGAGGGAGGGGAGCTGGAGAGCCAGCCAAAGCCAAAGGTCAACACAACGGAAGGAAGATACGGCTGCTAATTGCTAATTGCTAATTGCTAAATGCTAACAATAAAAATACAGACGTAATTGTGTGCGCATGAGTGAAGAGTGAAGACTGCAGCAAGCCGAAAGCCGAAAGATGATAATTACTCAAAGAAACACGTCGACTCTGGTGTCGTCTTGTGTAGTTTTTAAAAAATTGCCATGTGGGCGTCGCCTCTTCTTTACTCCCCTATGCATATGTAAGCATAAATTATTCGCCCTCTCTCTCAGGCTCAGGCTCAGGCTCGGCTCTGAATCCGATCGCGACGAGATAAGGAATCTCACAGATCGGATAAACCATTTAGATCCCATCGGATCAGACATTCAGAATATAGATGCAATGTAATTTGTATTTAAGCGACGAACTCGCTGCTCCCCTTTGAATTCCGAATTTTTGTTTTTGACGAATCAGCGAAGAAGCTTCTTATATTGCATTCGATTGAGCTGCTTTGGGGATGGTTAATTGGCTGAAAAGTGCAAAAGTTTACTACTTGGAAAAGTAGGTGAGAAGAGAATCAGCGATCGCGAAACATCAAAGCAAACAAGTCGTAGCGGCAAGTAAGTATCGATTCTGAATGTCCTTTTCTTCGGTATATAAACATATCTCTTCGTTCAGCTTAAACTTCATACTATTGTCCGCGTTTTTTCGCTTTCAAATTGATTGTCATATGTAGGTTTCTCTTTTTGCCCCGCTTTTTTTTTTTTTTTTTTAATGTTTAATTGAGCTGTTGTGTTAGTCAAATGTAGTCATAAATGGATTATTTAGACTGAATTCTTGTTATTTTCAGGGAGATGGCCACTCTGGTTGAACCTCCAAATGGGATGAGGTCAAGAGGGAAGCATTATTACATGATGTGGCAAACATTGTTTGAAATTGATACAAAGTACGTTCCAATCAAACCAATTGGTCGGGGAGCATACGGGGTTGTCTGTTCTTCCATCAATAGGGAGACGAACGAGAAAGTTGCGATCAAGAAGATCAATAATGTGTTTGAGAATCGAATCGATGCATTGAGAACTTTGAGGGAGTTGGTGCTGCTCAGACATATTAAGCATGACAATGTTATTGCTTTGAAGGATGTTATGATGCCTACTCATAGGATCAGTTTCAAGGATGTGTATTTGGTTTATGAGCTCATGGACACGGACTTGCATCAGATTATCAAATCTTCTCAGTCCCTGTCCAATGATCATTGCAAGTATTTTGTCTTTCAGGTATTATATCACATCTTTAGTAGCATTTTATAAGAGGGGTTTTTTAATGGGATTAAACTGTGTGAATCTGCTAAATAACTTCATTTTTTTTACTGTTTTATTTCCAATGCAGATTTATAGAATATTTCTTGACATAAATTTTTAGTGAGAATAGGAAATGTATTAGCTTGCTTATGATTGGACTTTGTTTAGCTGATAATTTATAAGTTTATGTAGAAAACTTGTTTGCTTAATGTTAGATGGGTATTTAAGAAATTGAAGCAATCAACTTGGAACTATGTTGTTGATTGTTATATTTGTAATTTTGGTATTTTGATACTCCTTCAAATGGAAATCCAGCATCAAAATCTAGTATTGGTTGCTTCTTCTTGACGTAATTTACTTTCAGTCCTTTAGTTGAAATTTGTTTGCTTTTGATAACTTCAATGAAGGGAAAAATTGACAATCTATTAGTCCTGCCAAAAATGTGCTATAAAGGTGTATATCCTGCAGTTCTCGACCAAGTGATGCTTATACCTCGAGCATTCTTCTGATTCAGCCTGTTGTTCAATCACAGAGGGGATTATCATGTCAAGGTCCTTTTGTGATGTTGTTTGAAATATGTCCCTCTGTCCCCTCTTGTGCTTTCCGTGATGGGAGTTTAATCTACACTGCAGGTAGGTAAGAGCTGTGCTGCCTGCTAGTACCTGATGGTTACAAGAACCCTCATTCCTCTCTTGTGTTAGAACTAATGATTGTCAGACTATGCTGAATGGAGTTTGATTTAGTGGCATGGAAACTGTGTTTTTTTACAATACTGTAGATGACTCTCAAGCGTTTTATTGTGTTTGATATTTGGTCTGATAGTGATAAATTTTAATTCTATGTTTTAGTTGCTGCGAGGGCTGAAGTATCTTCACTCAGCAAACATCCTTCACCGGGACTTGAAGCCTGGGAACCTTCTAGTCAATGCAAACTGTGACTTGAAGATATGTGATTTTGGATTGGCACGAACCAGCAGGGGCAATGAACAGTTCATGACTGAATATGTTGTTACCCGCTGGTACCGTGCACCTGAGCTCCTACTCTGCTGCGACAATTATGGAACCTCCATCGACGTGTGGTCGGTCGGATGCATATTTGCTGAGATTCTTGGAAGGAAACCTATCTTCCCTGGAACAGAGTGCCTTAACCAGCTAAAACTAATTATCAGTGTCCTTGGAACCCAACAGGAAGCAGATCTGGAGTTCATCGATAGTCCAAAAGCCAGGAGATTCATCAAATCACTCCCTTACTCCAGGGGGACCCACTTTTCCAGTCTTTATCCCCAGGCTGATCCATTAGCCCTAGACTTATTGCAGAAAATGCTTGTTTTTCAACCCCCTAAGAGAATCACAGTCACAGAGGCACTTCAACACCCTTACATGTCAGGGCTCTATGATCCCCAGTGCAACCCACCTGCCCAGGTTCCTCTTAGTCTTGACATTGATGAGAACATTGGAGAACAGATAATCAGGCAGATGATGTGGAATGAGATGCTACATTACCACCCAGAGGCTGCATTTGCCATTGCCTAGGTGATGCTATAAAAGCTTTCTCTGTTTCTGCTGCTTCTTTGTTGTCTTAAGGCTTTACATTTCTACTTGGGAGGGTTCTACTGAGACTTGTGTTGGCAAAGTTCTTCCACCAAGATTTTTGTCTAGCATCTTTTTTATTAATTTGATACTTTGATTAAGGGACATGCCTTCTTGAAGCTTGTAAATATTTAGTTTGTGTTAATAGTTTATGAATATATGGCTGATTGGCTGTTGTTTTATTTATGATGCGTGTATGATATACTGTCTCTTAGTAATCTTCAATAGTTCTTATTGTGCAAATATTATTCGCAAGATGTTATTCTTTCCTTCCAGAATTGTGAATACTCCCAGGCAACAGTGTGTCCTTGTTTACCCACCTATCGAGCAATACATATTTTCTCCGCAACTCAATTTTAGAGTTTACAATTCCAAAAGGATAAATTTCTTTCGAGAGTGCATTTGATAAGTAAAACCGGAGGCAATGCGTTCTTCATTTGTCCACTGCAATTTCCCGACGGTTAGCAGACGTCCTTACCAGCTTTGACAGCAAGAGGAAAAGGGTGGAGGCAAAAGGATTTTTATTTGATAAAGGAAGGAATTTTGAATAAAGCCTCGAACCTATAGAGAGTAAGCAAAGCCCAAGTCTGGATTCATTAAGAGCAGTACTAATTGCACCCATTAACGTTCTTTAGGAGCCCCCATCTCATACATTAGGAGTTGGCAGGCTGCCACCGCCAAAAAGGAATTATTCCAAAGAAATAACGTTCATGAAAATTTTTTTCAAGAACTTATAAAAAATTGTAAGAGGGTGAATTAGAGTCATGCTTATTCAAAATCCACGGTCGAAATTATGGCCAAAGTCATAAAGATAGGAAAACAAGCACATACAGAATAAATATATATGATCTCCTACAACCAAATTTACATCCACGTGTATAATAATGACAGATGACATGTGTCCTTATGAGTGGGGTTCAAGGTAAAACCTTAATTTCACATCACCTATCATCTATAAATAGAGACTTATCTCTAAAATAAATGGGTCTTTAGCCTTTGAGAACATTGTTCACATTTACAAAGAGAAAATTCATTTTCTTCTTCTTTCTTTAATTTTAATCAAGTACTAATTTAGAAGTTAAAATGTCTTTTTCATGTATTCAACTTGCTAGATTAAAAACCAGCCAATCGTTACAAGTTCTCATAAGCTATAGATTCGTGTGAAGGTAAAGATCTAACCCTTTAAATTACCATTTGTATATATTGGTTATTTAAGTTGGTATTCTAATGAGCTTCTATATTAAGACTTCAAAGTGTACTTTAACAATGAGTGAAAATTTGATACTTTTAATCATCATTAGGAGGAAAATTTATACTTATGAAGCGTAAGGCGTGGATTGCTTAATAAATCTAAATTTTTATAGAGTTTTTAAATATTTGGTCATTTCCCTTATAATTTGTATATTGCAACCACCCACTTCCCCATCAGTCAACATTTTCTTTCCATATGCTTCATGATTCATGAACAAAGAAACATAGACGATTCATGATCAAATTATTTTAGGTTCGTAAATTTACAGTACAATTAAATTAGAAACTGATCCTATCAATCGGCTCCATTATGTTAAGAGTCACTTTTATATTATTTAAGGCTACTAATCTGCATCCGTATGAGTTAAACACTAACCCACTCCCGTCGGGAAACCTAAAAACATGGCTCTCGAAAATTGAAAGGTCGAATGATTGAATTCAAAGTTGAGGGAATCTCGACGTCGGCTTTCTAGCCGATTACCTACGTTCATAGCCTTATCTTTACTTTTGTCAATCAGAGGGTAAAATTTGTTCCCAATGAAGAATTAACTTTGAGATTGGAGCTTCTCAAAAAAAAAAAAAAAAAAAAACTTTGAGATATGAGAAGAAACAGACAAAAGGATGCCGCTTTGCTTTCGAACTGATTGGACTCCACTTGATGGGGATTGGGTAACATTATTAGCATCATGTGAAACTCCTACTGCAAAGCTAAAGCCTAAAAATGAAGATGAGAAAAAGAAACCCCCGTCCCCATGTAAATCACGACAAATTCGAGTGGCCCCTTTTTTTCCTATACCTGTTAACTGTAATTAAGTCATGCTAAATTGCTAAGGGGTCATGTTAAGGTACATGAGACGACATGAAAAAATTGAAGAATAGTATCAAAAAGTTCAAGTATTGTTTGTTTAATTAATAGGTCTGAGTCAATCGGGTGTAATTTTTGTGTTGAATATGAGTTATATATGTATGTTATAAATGTTTGCCTGGGCCTGTTAGTTGATTCTTCAATTCTGTCTTTCTACTACTGTTAACTCACTAGATTATACGTTCAAGTTATTTTTATATTTGTGGCTTATATACTCTTTCTGCAGTAAGATTTCGAAGATCAGTTATGCTCGCTCAACAAGTTTAAATTGCTCAGATAAGTAATCCCAACCATTACTTAGTAATTTGAATGATTAAATGCTACTTTAAGTGCTACTTTATGGATTCTTCACAATTTCATTTATGTACACTATAATGCCCGAGCTTCAACAATCAACATGCACGTTCAGCAGTTTGAATTTTGTGGCACTTATATTTTTCTTTAGAAGATAACGTTCTTAAACCAATTAAGCATATACATATTTCCTTGCTATAGGTTAGCAACGATGTCAAGCCAGTGTGCATGCCACCATTATCATGGCTCAACCATGATAGTGTCTTTCACAAAGGTAATTTTAATAATTTAAAAATATGCAGGAGCATTTTTTTTCAAATTATAAGATCACCATTTTCAAAGATACAGTATTATCAAACTGGCTTTAGAATAAAATCGAAATATTATTTGTTTGACTGCAATCTCAATTAATTAACAAAATTAAATCTAAACGTTCTTGAATTGGTGTAAATCTAACCGTCTGTGTTTGTATAATAATAACGATAGCCACAAATTATTTTTATGATGACTATTTTATGCAACTGAAATTGTTAACATAATCGATTGATTAGAAGATAATGAAACACAATTGATTGAATAAAAATAATAACGAAACTTACTATTAATCATGTGATTTTATGATGTTTACATTCATCAAATACTGACACACCAAATTTACTTGTAGGAAGAATTTAGGATATTACTAATCTTTGTATATAATAAACACGTGACAATTAATGCATAAAATATACATGTTTCATGTATATATATAATAGTTAGGAGAATGATGGGAGAGGAGATACTTGTAGGAAGGTTTTATAATGTGTAAAGAGCCGACCCATGTCCGGCCAATTTATAAAATTTGATGCAAGCCTTCATGCATGTACACTTCTTGATCTACAACTGTTACATCAAAATTTAATCTTGATCATTGATTTTTAAGAGAAATGCTATGCTTATTCATTTTCGATAATTAATTGGAATACCCATTAATGTAGCATTGTAAAAATAATAGATTAATAATTAATAATAAAATCAACTAATATAATTTATATGACATTAAATAATTTGTGATACATAAATGAATATCCCAATAAAATATCTAAACTAAGTAAATATAATATTATTGAATTTTAAAACCATCAACTTTAATTTGTAAATTAATTTATGACCACAAATCAAGTTTTCTTTAAGTTTATAATTTAATAATTAGAAATGTATCATCTCTTCTGTAAATACCCCCAATTGTTTTGAAAATTTTCTAAAACATAATTTAATTTCCGGCTCTCCGTACTAAGTGAAATTTTCTATACCTGTTTTATACATTTTCATGAATAATTGTCACTTCATTTGGTTATCCCAAAACATGAATTATGTGCATCTATAATTTTACATATGTGTAATGCTAAAGAGAGAAAAAATATGAGAATTTTGCTCTCTCTCTCTACCCAGCCTTCTCTCTTTTTTTTTCAACACACTTTCTCTCGTCTTTCTCTCTTTAGTATTTTTTTTTTACATTATCTTATACTCCTTCGAACTAATCATTATTTTTGTACGCATAACTGTTTATTTCAAAATAAATTGCACGCCTGGGGCTCGGACTCGGAGCTTTTCCATTCACACCAAGTATATTTATTAATTCCAGTTTCTATATATGTACTTTCTATATACATACGTACATATATAGAAACTATTTCGGGTTATGGTTGGCGTTGGTGGAAACAGAAACACTCTTGGCCTTAGGCCAGACTCAGTAGTGATGATTCCAAACAGAAGCAGTAGTGACGAGGACTTGAAGCGTCTTCAAGATATGGAACAAAGGCGGAAAAGAATGATTAAAAGTTGAGAATCGGCACGTCGCTCCAGGATCAGGAAGCTGGAGAAGTTGCATGAGTTTAAGGCTCTCATCAACCATCTCAAGGAGGAAAACACACAGTCGTGCGCTCGCTTGAGCGCGTGACGCCAGTCTTGCTGCCAACTTGCAACTGAGAATGCTACTCTTAGGGCTAACCAAAACCCTAGGCCGAGGCTTCCCCTTCCCCTTGTCTGTGAAAAGATTAATGCTGCTTCCAGTTCTATCCGACCATCTCATTGAACACTACCTTGGGAACCCCCAGTTTCCCCAATCAACGCACTATCCCTCCCGCTAATGCCATTTTTATTTTATACCCATGTGTTCTAATTTCTAGTATTTTACAATTAATGGATGCTCTTAGATAAGATGGGAGATGGAAGTGTCATGGACTTGGTCTGCATGTCTATATGTAACTACGTACTACCGGATGTTATCTGGTTATATATTTCACCTATTAGTTAGAGGCCAAAACTACGTTGCTGGACTCTTAATTAGAACCTCTATTAGTAAACGAAAAAACAAAATAAAAAGTTAAAAGCCTATATAACCCTTATGTCAGAACTGAAACAAAGCTCCGTCTAGCTGCAGAAGTAAGCCCCATCTTAATTCATATCTTTATCAAAAGGGAGGCGTGTGCATAGCTTTAACATCTAGCGAGGCTTGTTCCAAATTCGACTACTGTAAACACATGGTGAGTTTATGCGTTTATTAACAACTGCATTGATCAGTCTATTGAATTATTTTCCCAACAATTGCCCACCAAAAGATAAAAATGAACGAGAATATTTTATCCAGTTGGCACTTATTTTTCATGATGAGTAATGATTTCACTATATATATTATAAACATGCCTAGTCAATTGTTGATACCATACTATGTAATGCATTAATCACTCTTCAGTTCTGGCTTATAGTTAAATTAAGCCGCTGCTCTATGAAGGCTTCTATTAGAAGTCTAACCACGCCATGTTTCTATTCTTCAGTGAAGAGTAATTTCGACTAAAAGTAATACCAAGAATTCATCACAACAGCTCGAGATTAATTTACATGTGAAAGAAAGCAACCCTGAGAAACTTTAATGATCAGATAAGACTGACAAAGTTAATGCTATGGGACTCTAGAGCGCACTGCAAGCATGCATAGCAAATAAGCAAAGGCCAAAGAGGAAAGGAAACCGCCATTAGGGAGATTGTGTCATTGTACGTACAATTACAAAGGTAAAAACTCCATGATAAATCAAGACAAAGCTGAACGAATATTGGAACATTCTACAATACCCCTCACCAATTGTAAGTTATTGCTTCCGAAAGAAGTATCGCTACTACTGTCTACATACATTTTGCTGACCACAATAATTCATAAGGATTAAATAAACAAAAAGTAAAAAAGTAAAAGCTTCTTCAGTCACTTCCTTCCAGAGAAAGCTAGCGAACGTGTTTGCTTGTTTGTTTTTTCTTTTCAGCTTATAGTATGGTTAATTTGGATCATGCTTTACTCCTCACATTTCCTATAATTTAGTTCTTGTTCCGTAATCTTCAAAGGATTGTTCAATCATTTTTACTTAGTAAATAGCCATCGTCGATTGGCAAATTTTATATTGTCCATAAATTTATAAGCATATATAACATACTTCCAAATAAAAACATGAAACATTCACGAAAGCATATATAATCAGCTTTTACCATTTAGAAGAATCATATATATTATAGAACAATGCAGGGAAACTCAAAAAAAAAAAAAATGGTGAAAAAACATATATATACTATCAGAAGAATGTATAGCTTGAAAACCATTATCGTACCGAAATTAGCCAATTTTAATTTATAGACAATGTCGTTATTTTCACTGAACCTGAAAAGTACCGGAAACTAGAGAGAATATAGTGGCAATTAAATCATCTGTGATGTGAACTCCATGGAGTCTGATCGCAAAGTTCTCTAAAAGATTAACAAACCAATATGGAATCATTCGCCACCCAAAGACTATATCAGCTGCTAGTGGTTGCCTGCTCAATAATAACAATAACAGTCATGAATCCCGGAAAAAACAAAAAAAAAAAGGTTGTGGCAACACCTTAAGGCCTGCCAAAGCTGAGGGAGAAAATCTCATATCTGCGGAGAATATGCTTTCTAGGCTAAGTTTAAGTTTACGACAATCTTTTTTAGTGTAGAATACACAAGTTAATAATTCTTTTTATTCAAGTGATTATAATCTCAAGTTAGAAAACTTTTCTTTCCTAAAGAATAGTTAGTCAGTCGGCTCTTGTATTGAAGGTAACAGGATAATGGTTTAAATCCAATGACATATATGTTTAAATTTGAGGATATGAGAGATTGAGGTTCATGCTTAAGTAAAAAGAAAGAAAGTTATGGAGCTTTTAAGTTTTCCCAATATTCTCTTTCTTTCAAATGATCAAACGGGAATGCATTATTGTTGCATAAAGGTTAAAGAAAAAAAGATAAATATGGGGCCATATATTTCAAATTATAATTTAAATTAAATGCTTAATCAACTATTTTTTTTTCTTGAAAAGTAAAACTGCAGGAATTGGTTAATGTAATGTTATACATTTTCTATCTCATGTACCTTATAAACTAGTTTTTTTTTTTAACCTACTACGTGTTTGAGAAATTAATATTATAATATATAGGAAAAAAAGATACTAACACCTTCAAAATTTAGGAAAATAGTCACAAGAACCTCCATATTTTTAATAAGGGATCAAAATCCCCTTTTTACTATAATATCATTTCACTCTATAAACCCAAAAATATTGACTTCAAAATTTTATAATAAACAGAAATACGAAATTATACTAAATGTAATAATATATAAATTTTAAAATAATTTTCATATTTAAAAAATATTTTTATATTT
Organism: Citrus x clementina; assembly: GCF_000493195.1. NCBI lineage: Eukaryota > Viridiplantae > Streptophyta > Magnoliopsida > Sapindales > Rutaceae > Citrus > Citrus x clementina. The sequence goes on along the minus strand of NW_006262075.1, from coordinate 1,707,234 downwards.
TACAATCTATTAGACCTATTTTATTATATTAAAGTAATTTTAATAATAAATAGAAACATAATATTAAAATAAATAAATTAAAATTGAAATTAAATTATTTTAAAAATAATTTCAGTATTATTAATAGGGACGTATTTTGTTAATTGTAAAATCTATTTAACCCAGGGCATTAAAAAGATATTAATAATTTAAAATTTTAATATTATTTTAAATGTTAAAAATAATTTAATATTATTAGTTTAATAGATAGATTATATTATTAATATTAAATTTATATTAATTGAAAAAACTTTAAATTTAATTTTCTAATTACTATATTCAAAGAGTATTATGGAAAAAAAAGAGTCTTGATATTCCTTTTCAACCCAAATTTTATACTTGATACAAAATTTAACATAAGGGTGTTTAATTTTTTTTTTTTTTAAGATTGGAAATAGCCCGTTCTAAACTAAAACACTTATGAACACCCTCATTAATTAACTTTAGTCATAAATAAAATCCAATTTTAAGTTCTCGTCAAAACGGCTTTCATTTTGTCACCTTTTTTGCTTTGAACTTTTTGTGTGTGTCTCTCTCTTTCTTTAGCTCTTTTCATTTCTTTTCAAAAATCCTTGGATTGATCTCAGTCCTTGTTATTACTAACTCCGTAATACATCTCCCTCCATTAATGTTTTTTTGTTTTTGTTTTTTCTCAATAACTTGTTCTTGATCATGTTTTCTGCCATGTTTCCACCACCAAGTAAAACGATTTTCTCATATTTTGCTATAAAAAGTAGTAACAGGCCCCGAGTCAACATAGTTCAGTCCTTCTCTGTTGTGTTCTTATACTGGTTTTATATGTTTTCACGAACAGTCACTTCATTTTAATTAAGCATTATTAATAGCACCAGGTTCAGCAGGGTTCTATATATATACGTGCTTTTACTATACTATTGGATCGGATCAAACAAAGTCCACATACTCTCACAGTCATCTGATGGCTTCTTCTAGTGGAAACTACTCTATTAGGTCAGACATGCTTCAAAACTCAACCTCTGATGATTATCGTGAGAGGAGAATGAAGGCCAATCGTGAAGCTGCACGCCGTTCCAGGATGCGAAAGCAGGAATATTTCCATCATTTAATTGCTGATATTAGCCGTTACCAGAAGGAAAATGGCCAGATTCGTGCTATGATCAGCCTTGTCACTCAAGCTTACTCGAACCTTATGAATGAAAACGCTGTTCTCAGGTCTCAGCTTGCTCAGCTCCAACACAGGCTCCATTCTCTAAATGGACTCATTGCTTCAACCAACGCAGTTTATTTTGATCAGCCAGCTACTCTTCAATTTTTGGCTAATTGCACCTCTAACGAGCTCATTGTTGATGATTACCTGGGGAACAGTGACACTTTCAATTACCCCTATTTGAGTCAGCCCACCATCACCGTGCCTCCATTTAATAATGGCTTGTTTATGCTGTAGTTTCAGGTACTGATCTTGTTAACTAATCTAATCCAGATCCATTATTGCTATCCAGTGGGCGTAAAGTGATTGTGTTTAGTTTTTGATCGATTAAGACAAAATAGTATTATGTGAGATTTCGTGGTAGCATATGTAATATGTCTTCATCTATGAGCCATCTATTATTGTTACTTATGAGGTTCAAAAGGTTTGTATCTTAGTGATTTTTACTTAGTAATTAGAACCGAGATATATGTATAGATTATCAAAACTGAATTTTCTCCTGTTTATTTGTTTTACATTTTAGCTTGCGTAAACTTCTATATATCCCAATATTTGATCAGTTTAGTAGGTGCATAAAAATTATTTGATCATATTGGATCCTACTGGATTTTGTGACTAAACAAATGATCATCACGTCTATTATCCTGCACGTGGACAAAAGAAAATAGAATTTTTGGTTACTTGGTCAAGTGTGTTGTCGTTGCTTCTTGGATTTGGATGGTTGACCAAAGCTTGGAGTATGATTTGGACCGGTGGGTGCTTGCTGGTGTGATGCTCCTGTTACGATCCTATCAAAAGGGTAAGGCAGAAAATGATTAATTTCCCTTGTTAACCAAATCGATAATAATCCCGTAATCTGAAAAATACTGGGAGATCATCATCGTGCGATATGACGGTCATAGACTTGGGCATTGAGGATGACAATTTCACCGTCCAATTATCAATGGGCTGAGAAACATATTTTAAGGCCCAAGAAAACTAGACCGATATATTGGGCCTGACAACCACTATTTAGCCCAATTCTTTGACTACCACCCATTTTGATTGACGCGGGTAAGAAGCAAATTTGCAGAAATATAAACAAAAGCCATGGCAATCAAAAACCCTAGAAAATGGCGGTTCACGTGGGAAGCTCAGTCTCACTCTCCAACTCTCAAATTATTTGTCTTCGATTCGCATACTCACACAAACACCTCAAACCAATGTCAAAATCTCGAAGTCAATCTCAATCTACCCAAACATCACGTTTCCATTACCTGGGTTCAGCAACAAGACTTGCAAAATCAAATCTCGCTGCTAGTTCCCATTCCGAAAGTTTTGATCGACTCCGAGTCCCCGGCTAGTTACCGAGCTTTGGCTGACCACATTGAAGTTAAGCTCGTCTTGCTTCTTCCCGTTGATCATCCGATTGTCGCAAGCTCTGATTCCGTGCTTCGATTGACTCAAATTGCCGACTCTCACTTGTCAACACCACTGCTGATGGATTCTGGTGACTCGCATTTCTTGTACTTATTTCTTTTTTGTTTTGTCATTTGTGCTCCGAGATCATAAACTATAAGCACATGGCAGCCATTGTGCTCTAACATGTGTGTTATGCACATTCAACATGAATTAGATATAAAGAAGTTATCATTGAAGAAGGAAGGTGTACATTTTTATTGCAGAAATTGCTCGACTAAGTTGACTAAAACACCTATTAGGTAAGAATTTTTTTGTATAGCCATTTTATGAGCTATGCTATGCATTGGACATCAATCTGATGGTTTGTTTCTCTCTTTTTTTTTTTTAATTTCTTTAATGCATAAATGTAGAAATTTTGTGGAGATGCCATCTGTTAACTGGCAAGAGGCTGCTGACAACTGGTTTGGAGCTTGTTGTTGTTCATTTGGAGGCATAAGTGAGAAGTTGGTAACTAGGTATGCAAATTGCTACACATGTGTAACGAGTATGTGCCTGTTAAATTGTACAACTGTTACCCTTTTCAAGGATGATCTTGTGGGATGCAATTTTCCTGAGCGGGTTGGTGGCGGAAAGTGCCAGGCTGGACTGGCCTCAACTGTTGAAGATGTTACATGTGGATCTGCACTAGATCCTGGAATTATTTACAGAAAAACTGCTGGCTGTGATGACCAGAATGAGCTAGTGCATGATTTTAGTGGAAAATTAAGTTTTATGGGTCCTAAGGATGAAAACTTTATTGTAACCCAGCAATTTGATGTTAATGAGAAAGAAACTAGCGGAGACAGCTTGTTTTGCACATTACCGGTATCTGGTTCATCTGAAAATGTGGCTTCTGCCCCTGGATGTTGTGTTCATGCAACTCAGGAAATTCAAGATCATGTTGGTGAAGGTTGTAAACCTACTCTGTCTGAATCTTCTTCTCTGTACCAAAAAACTGAGAGAAACACGGCAGATCAGAGATCTTTTCGTAATGGCTTTCTCGGAAACATTTTCATGGCTAGATCCTATAATCTCTCAAAGGATATTGAGTGGATTGAATTTCTGTGTCCCTGCTGTTTAACTTTTCTTGGAGCATACCCTTCTAGTACCAGTGATGCCCCTATAGATGGTGGGGTTCGACTCTTTAAGTGTTACATTTCCACTTGTTTACCTATCAGTGGATCAGATGACAAATTCCGGTAAGCAAACGTTATGTAAAATTTTCTAACCAACATATGCGATGCTATTTTTGGACAAGGACCTCTTAATAGAGCTTGACTTTTATTTTTGTTGCTGGATGGTAAACTAACTTTTCTCATCATCGGCAGGAAATATACTTTGGAGAGAATGTTCACGAATCAGCTTCTGGAAAGTGCAAAAGACGAATTATCATTTCGGACTCTGGTAAGGGATTTGAAAACCAAATCTCCCATGCTACAAATTGTTCTCTTGAATCCAAATGCTTGGTGCTGTACTGGTTATTGTTCGGGCATGGACAGCACTACGGGGCCAATTCTAAAGTTGGATCTACAGCCTATTATTAAGGTTCTGTTTTCTGATTGTGGGAGTAATTCAGAATCTCAATCAAGGTTAGTCTTCTTTATGAGTAATAATATAGTTACAAATTTTGGTACAATTTTTTTTTATTTGGGTACAAACTGGTGGCATGATTAAATTGGTTGAATTATATATCTCTTGATCCATATGATTTGATTTTATTATTTTGTATTTTTATTCAACCAATGAGTTAATACCAAATTAATTTGTACAAAAATTTATGACTATATCATCACTCTTTTTTCATAAACCAGCTGTTTGCACTTTTCATTTTAGGCTCAAGATTGCCACTCAACTCCTTTATTGTAGAAAAATCTTTGGAAAGATTTTTTTTTTTTTTTTCTACTAACATTATTTAATAAGTGTTGTATGTGCCAGTTGAGTGATACCAGAATCTGTTCTATTAATTAGTCTAAGAGACTTGAGATTTTCTGCAGGATATTAGATGATTGGCAAACAAAGAATCTAGCTGATGATGTTTTCATGTTGAAACGTCCAATAGAAGAGTTGATCAAGTTGCTGGTGTCAGCAAAGGATACACTTCCTCCTTCGTATACTTCAATTGAGGATTTTCATTTGTCATGTTTGCAGAGGTAAAAAAAAAAAATATATGATCCTTTGGCTTAGCTTTGATATTCTTGGAATCCCAATTTTATAAATGGAAGGGATATTATGCTTATCATGCAAAGCAAGAATATTCATGCTACTTGAAGAATGAACATTGTTTTTCTATTTTACTGGGGAAAATGGCCTTTTTATGAGTTTGGGATCTCTTTTGTTACACTACCCTCTATAGTGCGCCTCTGATAGTGTGCCATTGTTTGAACTGCTCACTCAAGAGGAAAGATTTATCCTTGAAATCAAACTTCAATTGTCTTTACTTTTATTTGAGGATGAGTGCCTGGAGGCTGAAAAGTAATTTTGAAAAATTAAAAGTTAATTTTAGTATTTAGTAAATTTTTTTAGAAATTACTTTTGACAAAATAACATCATTCTATCTCATTATGGAGCAGATTTCGAAAAGTATGTATCTTTTCAATATTTAATTTTGAGAATCGATTTTATACTTAATATAATTTTATATATATATAGAAATCTAAAATTATCCTTATTAATTTTTTTATAATAAAAATAATCTTTATTAATTAAGAAATAAAATCATTAACTTTAGAGAAACTATGATTATTACTAATTATATTGAGATAATTTTATATATACATAATAAAAGAATATTTTATATACATGTTTACAAATATGTAAATAAATTTTATTCAGCATAATGTTTAATTAAGTTACTTGTATTTACAACATTTTAACAGTAAATTCACTAAACATACAATTTCAAAACTTACAACACTTTTAAAAATAAATTATACCAAATGTTTAATTAATTTTTTCACAGGTGATTATATTTACAACATAAATAATAGTAATTATTTTAAAAGTTATAATATTACTGAATTAGCCTTAAAACACATCTTTTGTTTTGCTTATCCTTTTGAATGTTTTGTCTTTTTGGTGGTGGTTAAATTTAGAAACAAATAAGTAAACCTCGGTTATCCAAATTAATGAGAGGCATCTCAATGCATCTAAAGAAGAAGGTAAGTAAAAGGGAAGAGAAGGTAAGTAAATATACTTCAAATAAGGTAAAATCTGCATGTAAGATACAATCGTAATTAACCAACTTACAGTTATTAGAAAAGTAAAAATGATAGTGGTGATATAAAATTAATCATGTATAATAAGTATAATTTTTAAATAATAATTTTAATAAAATTATTAAAATATATTAAAATAATTGTTAAAAAAATAATTTTCGCTTACATTTTTATAAGTGTTTATTAAATACTTACAATCAAAGTTTAAGATGTTTATCTACAATACCAAACGGAGTTTTAATGGTTGGTATTCAAATTGCAGCTATGACATGGGCCTTTAGGAAATCACATTTTGTAGTTGACACCCATTTAACAGCACGAAATTAAAGTTGGGTGACATCAATCCAACATCTTTTCCTCTTAACTCACAATATCTAGAAATGACGACAAATCACAAGAATTATTTATAGTGAAAACCTTTGTTTATGTCATTTTTTCAATGAAAAATCTTCTTTGGAGGAGTGAGAATTGATCTTTAAGACGTTGTTTCGCATACTTCAACGAATTTATGGCTGTTGCTAATATGAACAGTTCTGTAAATAGTATCATATAAACAGTACTAACAAATAATAATCTGAACAGTACCAACAACTACTATTCATGAATTTATATTCAACGTTTGTATATTATGCAATTCTATTCTTTATATTTTATATCCATCTCAATCTAGCGATAATCAATGCTTGTTTGTTTTGTTGAAGCTGCCGTTTCTGTTGATTTTGCTATTTTTAAAAATAATAATAATAACATTGACTCGTATTTCCGAGAACCATGTCAGGTGGAAATGGTAAACTCCAGTGTTTCGTACCTATCTATAAACCTGTTAGTAATCAAAATTTGTTGCACCGTGGATCAAACATTGTAATTTTTTTCTTTTTGTCTCTTTATCTCTTTTCATTTAATCAGATGAAATTTTGTATTTATTTTTTTCCTATTATTAAAATTGAGGTAATTTCCTCATATTATCGGATCAATAATAACCCAGCATGCCTTTCTTTAAAGTTTAAACACACGTGGTCAACTCGTTCAGAAATTCTCAGATAAAGCATGCAAAACGCAATCCGAATTCCAACTAAGGGAAGGAACGCATGTATGGCAGGCGGTGCGGTGAAGTGTCAGCATTGAATCTATGTAAACATTACCATCGGCAGACACTTGTCAGCTTCCGGACATCACAACGCAAACCTTCAACAATAATGTGGCAATGGCCGGAACTGAAACGTGGCTCGTGTAGAGCGACCAAGGTGACATGCACGTTGATCTTTGATAGTCTATATAACGCGAACCAACCTCGCCTTCTTTAAAACATCACCGTTGAGAGTAACCTTCTTTAATTGTAAGTGAAAATTTCAGTCACAAAACGACACACTTGCAAGTTCTGGAAATTATATTTTTATAGCTATAGCAATTATTTTATTATATGTACATAGCTAACTCAGTTATTCATTTTGGTTAGCTTCAAAATGGCACATTTTCAGAACCAATACGGTGCAGTTCAGAAAACAAGCGGGTATGAGGACCCAAATCGCCAAGTAGACGCGTACGGGAACCCGGTGGTTAAAAGTACTGATGAGTATGGGAACCCAGTTCATCACACTGGAGGCGGAGGGTTCGATTCCACGGGTTACGGTGCCGCACCAGCGGCCGGCACCGGCATAGGTGGAGGGCATCATGGTCATGGCCTTCATCGTTCTGGAAGCTCGTCAAGCTCCAGCTCTGTAAGTTGTTTCACTAATTAATTAAATACCCATCTACGTGAACCTGATCTCTAGATATACTTAACACTACTCTCTTTATTATGATAAAGCAAAATCATTAATTCATCATGAGGACGTACTTATGTTATTTACTGTTTCCATGAACATATGATAATGATGTGCATGCAAGTCTGAGGATGATGGGCAAGGTGGGAGGAGGAAGAAGAAGGGAGTGAAGGGGAAGATAAAGGAGAAGCTGCCGCTGGGACACAAAGACGAAAGATCATCATCCGCTGCTGCAACCACCACTCCTAGTGGTTATAGTGTTACCGGGGAGGGGCAGATGCGCCACCACGAGAAGAAAGGAATGATGGAGAAGATCAAAGACAATCTTCCTGGACACCGTCACTAGACTACCTGCCTGTACTTGTCTTTCGTCGACGACACATACAATACTATATATACTAGTGCTTTTTATTATTTGCTATATTTTACACGAGTGCTTTTGTAATATGTCCATAATATTCGTAGTTTTATATATGTCCATCTCTTTTTACTAGTTATGCATCTTGGGATAGTATTATGTAACACATACAACAAGCTGTCAAGCTATTTGTACTAGTGGGTGGGCTGTTCCTTTAGTTTTGTGTATTAATACAGCTTTCTATTGTATTTTGTCATATATATATATTGAACTAATTAATAAGAGTTCTTTTGCTAAACGTTTTTTTATCGATTTTCCACACTACACCGCACCTTAAGCCTGCTTATTCGTATTACAAACTTTCATTTCTGAAACTAGATAGTATCCTGATTCTTACAGCTTATAAGACATGCCAACGGACGGCTTGTCGGTATGCTCTTTCGTTTCAATTTAAATGACGTACTGGAGGAGAAACAGCGGAGGACATCTCTCATAACGAGTATCTGTTATTGGGGATTTTGATAATATGGTGAAAAAACAAAAAGAAGTAAAGAACTCAGCATCAAAATGTGAGAAATTGGTTAAACCTCAGTAATAGAAATTTGGTTAAACATTCAACCAATTTAAGACAAAACATCTTTTAACAATCCGACGTTGAGAAATAGAAATTTGCCTTTGGCATCACGGATGAAACAAAAGCCATTAGTATGATACCGGTACCCTTTCCGACGTTGACAACATTTTAATCATAAGCGGTACTAATGAAAGCAATTTCCTTGGCATTGCTATGTGGCACGAGTCCATACTTCCTGATTATCTCATGAGGGTTGCCACAAACATGATAATAGAGCAGAAATTGTCACAACCAAGATGAAGAGTACTTCAAATTTCTAACATTTGCAAAAGCGTAGAGAAATTATATTTCATCTCGGACAATACTCAAATTTGTGCATGATGCGCAGATGATGCATGTGAATGTCCATTTTCTGTCTCAAATTGAGCGGACTTCTGCGTTCTATCTATTTTCACTCGGATCAACTTTTGTTATTGGCCAAATGACTCGAATGAATTGAGTGGCATGAAACTACATCAAGCGACATACGTAGCACTACTCTGAACCCAAAAGGCATTAGACATGAAAATCTAAAATAGATACGAAAGGCATCAGACATGAAAAATTTAACATTAGAATGATTTCATGCTTCCACTTTGGCTAACAGTACGCTTCTGTTTCTGGCTTCTGCAAATGTTCATCTCCCACTGCTTTGTGGTAACAAATTGAGTGCTAAAACCGATATTTAGGAATTACTTCAGTCTTCCCAGTGCCGAAGTCGGTATCCTCTCAAGGGTAGACGGTGATAAATTTATGTGCTTGACGAGTTACAAATAAATCACATCTGTTAAAAAAGCACGGCAGGATCTCAGCACTGGCATTAAGAACCACATCCTTTAGCAACACGCTCATTTAAGGCCAAATCTCCTTGAGAGGGCAGTCTTGCTTTGTGGGGAGTGTGCAGGACTCATTTTCTTAAGTTCTTCACGGATCAAAATTAGCTCGAGCAAATGGCAGTTCACAGAAATTGAGACCATTTCACAGTAACTCCCAAGGTGGGACATGGCATGATATTGACATGGGAGTATTTTGGCAAACAACTACATTATATCCAACTTTTCTTGATGGGCAAGGACTAAAATGGTGCAGGGATCAGACTTCCATGGACAGTCAAATCAAATGTCTAATCACCAGTAATTACCGCAAGAACATTTTCCATCTTGGAAGTGATGGAATCTCATGTTATCTCTCACAACAATCTCCCTCCCTATGACTTGAGATGCACCACACATAAACAAGTGACAATCTTCACATATTCTCAGGTTCTTCATAATCCTTACAGTGGCACCAGGGCTTGTAGTCAGCAACCCAAATGCCAAAGCTAGCTTCTCACTATGAGTCATCAGTATTCGCTTCTTCTCCTCATCGCTCACATCATACAGCACAGAGCGGAGATTTGGCTGGTATCCATCAGCCTGTAATCTATCCAGAAGGTCCCCCAGTGCCTGCTGAATCTCAGTGGAGTTTGGATGGGTTAAGTCACCAGCACGGAATTCATGAATAACTCCTCTGTCTCCTTCCAACCAGCTGTATCCAGGATTCTTTTTCAGACCTGTCATTTTCAACAGCCTCCTAACCCTTGAAACATCATCCCACATTCCAGCTGACGCATATATGTTAGAGAGGATGATGTAATTTCCTATTTTATCAGGCTCCAGCTGGAATAAATGGTTTGCAGCAATCTGTGCAATTTCTGGATTCCGATGGATCTGACATGCTCCAAGAAGCGCTCCCCATACCCCACCGTTGGGCTCTACTGGCATTTTTTCAACCATCTTCAGAGCTTCTTCCAAGCATCCAGCTCGACCTAAAAGGTCAACCATACAAGCGTAGTGATCTGTAGATGGAGAAACACCGTAACATTTCTCCATGCTTGCAAATAACTTTCGGCCCTGTTCTACCAGCCCCACATGGCTACAAGCTGTAAGCACTCCTATAAATGTCACCCCATTAGGTTTTGTCTCTGTCTTTACCATCTCACCAAACAACTGTATTGCAGCATGAGCACGACCATGCATTGCAAACCCAAGAATCATTGAACTATAAGAAAACACATTCCTCTGCTTCATGTCCACAAAAACTCTATAAGCATCATCTATGCTCCCGCACTTGGAGTACATGTCAATAAGCGCTGATCCGACAACAACATTATTGATAGGTCCGAATCCCGATCCTTCGGCTATTTCACAAACCCAATTAGCGTACTTAACCACACCCAATTGAGCACATGCTGAAATAACACCAACCAACGTGACATAGTCTGTTTCAACTCCTGCATATTGCATTCTCTCAAAGTACTCTATTGCCTCTCGAGGCTTAGCATTCTGCACATAACCCGTGACCATAGCAGTCCAGGCCACCTTATCCTTCAAAGGCAACTCATTAAACAACCCACCAGCAGATTCCATATCCCCATTATTCGCGTACGCCACAATCAACTCGGTCCAGGAAACCACGTCTCTCTCAGGCATTTCATCGAACACCTTCCGGCTACATCCCAAAAACCCGCATTTCACATACATGCCAATCATTGTATTGGCAACATATAAATCAGAAGTAAAACCGCCAAGCAGAATCGTCTGGGCATGTATTTGCTGACCCAAACTCACATCAAGAACCTCGGTACAAGCCTTAAAAAGTGCGGACAAGGTAAAAGAAACAGGGCCAATACCTTCTCTTCTCATAGAGCAATACAATGAAATCGAGTCTTTTAAGTGCCCTTGTAAAATATACCCACGAATAAGAGCAGTCCAAAGAAACGGGTTTCTGTATTTCACCTGTTCAAAAACTAGACGAGGGTAGGAATCCATGGGGACATTAATTTTAGTAAGCGTGCGAATGACCTTCGTGAGGACATAGCAGGACTGGTCAAGGCCTCTGCGGAGAATGTGAGCGTGTACTTGTTTGATTTGAAGAAGGTCGTTGCAGCCATCGAGTGTGGATATCAATTGTGTCTCTAGAAGTCTCTTTTGTCGTTGAAGTTCAGACAATAACTCGAAAGTTTCACTAGGTTTTAGCTGTTGAGTAAACTGTTTCGGAATATAACCCAGAGAACTCGCCGTAGAGAACGTGCGTGTCAGACTTACCATTGACGCAGCGTCCAGGCGGGAAAGGTATGGCTGTTAAAAAATAATGGCGGCGTGACGTTATAACAAAAATCAAAACGGTGCGTTTGAGAGTGTATAAAATACATTTACTGGAATGGTAGTTGTGTACTCTTGTTGTGGTTTGAGCAATATTTTGAACGCAAAAATGTTTGTGAGATATTTGTCGACGAAGCCGAAACCGAAGATGAAGCCCATAGAGCTCAAAGCTCCACCGGAGCAATCTCAGACAATTACCAGGGTTATATTTGACATCGTCAAGGAACACGGTCCTCTCACTGTTGCTGAAACTTGGGAACGCGTCCAGGTGCGTATTTCTATTAAACTCAATTTCAACTGTTTCATCTATAATTTATAATCAATACAATCGATCTGACAGTGATCACTTATCATAATACTAAACCTTGTTGTTTTACATTTTCAGCAAGCTGGAGTGAGTGGATTGACGGGCAAAAGCCACATGAAGATCGTGTTGAGATGGATGAGGGAGAGACAAAAGCTGAGGCTCATCTGCAACCATGTGGGCCCTCACAAGCAATTCCTGTACACAACTTGGTTCACCAAACCCAACAACTTGAATCAGGCAAAATCAGGGAAAGATCTTTCTCCTTAACAACCCAAGCTGCCTTAACCTTGTGTTTCTGATTTTCAGTTGAAGAGTAAGAAGGTTGCTTCTTTGTCAATTACTTTTTAGAGAAGTGATGATTGCTTGTTAAAATAAGAGTTATCTAATGGCATAAAGTTGATGCATGCTTGTTCAAATAAGAATTGAGTTATCTAATGGCATAAAGCTTAGTTTGGTTGTGTTACTGGCTGTAATATGAGGTGATGATATTTGAAGTCTAGCCTTAGGACATCCCAATCTCGTTTGCCAGGAATGAGAGATACCGCAGATGCCACCAATATCATAATACATCACTGAAAATTGAAAAATGATACTGCTTTCAACTTTTAAAGTTTGCTCGCTCCATGAAACCATATGTAAGACTGTTGTTAACCATAAATTTGTCTACAATCTATGAAAAAAAATTTCGCTGATTAGAACTATACGAAAAAGGCCACTAAGATGAATGCCTCAGTATGTAGATAATTTACAGGAGTTTCGGTTAAGGCTAGGAAACAACACCCATACATCCATCCATTAATAAAAAAATGTCACTACATTCCAGAAAACTAAGCTCTGAATTTAGTCTATACAACCATTTCAGCCATCACAGCCCCCAGCTGAACTAATATAAGTGGCTCTTGGACTTCTTCAACACTTCTTTCAGTACTACAGCTATTCTCTCTGCCATGTGGTGCTCTTGAAAGATTTCTTTGACCCTCTCATAGCCTCTCTTTCCCATTGTAAGCCTCCTCTCAACGTGTGTAGCTAGCTTCACAATGTTTTTTGCAAGAGGAGTAATCCCTTCTTTCCCAAGGGGATGTAACAACCCGGTTGTCCCATTTACTATAATCTCTGTGGTGCCTCCAGCTGCAGTTCCCTGATATAGACATTTTTGGAGCTAAGTTAACAAATAGTATCAAATCCGGCTTGAATGCTGAAAACATTACCAAATAGAAGGGTGAAGTTCACTTAATACCAGTACAGGTAACTGAAATGCCATGGCTTCGATGGTTATCCTCCCAAAGCACTCTCCCCAAGCCTGCATGGAGTAAAAACAGGAAGCAGATTTATCAGAACTTTTCCATTCAATTAATCCTTTTGTGGAAAATTACATGTCCACAAGGGAAAACGGAAAAATAATAACAATAATGATTACAACAGTACAAAAACCAGAGGGGCAACAGATTGATAAGAAACTTTAGATGAATTTCGGTGAGCCTAACGGGAGAAACTCGAAATCCTAGGTCCTTTTCATCTATTTTGCTGACATGAACTATCCTGTGGCCTAAATTCAGAATTCCACCATGAAATGTTCAACCCTGATGGAACTAACAACCATATCTCTTTCATTTTTCCTTTGTTTTAAAAATAAAGTCTGCTAATCAGACACAGTCATGGTGTGCTTGCATGTTCACATCATTGGCTAATTCCTTCCAATTCTTCTCAGGTAATATGATTTTCAAATATATAACACAGGCCCTTTGCTTCCTAGCATGGCAATGAAAGTATATAAAGAAATCACAACTTTGAGCACGTTTATCTAAACATACCAATAATTTCTGGGTGGAATAAATAATAACTTTGCAGGCATGAACAAAAACTACCTGGGAATTCTGCACAAGAACATCGATTGCTGCTAGATAAGGGGCCACGGTCAGAGTTTTATTTACAAAATGAACACGATCTTGAATTTTCTTCTGCATCACATAGTTCCGTAATTCGGACTCAAACTTGGTTTGAGCATTCATGTCACTTCCTATAATCACTGCATGCACTGAAGGCACTTCTAGCTTTTTTCCTTTGATCAATTCCAAGCTCTCATAGAATGAGCGAAGAAACAGATCCTGCCCCTTTCCACGTGAAACACCTGAAGTTAAATAGTACTTCAGTACACTTGAAATATAAATTAAACAATAGCATTTACCTAACAGCAGACTCGGAAGAAGTTTTCCCTATTTCTCTTTCAGTTTCTTGTATGGACAGAAGGGAAGATGATGGGGCAAGGTGGGCTCTTCAATGAGAATGGAGAGAACAAATCAGAACCAAAAAGTGAACAAAAGAATAGAACAAAAGGTTCTTAGCGTTTCTTTTTAGTCGGGCAAAACCGAGAAGCACACAGTAATCAATACAACCGATGCCCTGCAGTGGTAGCAACCTTTTTTAAACTTAATCAGACTGAAGTAACCTAAGCAAAGAAGTAACTTGATCTAAATAAAAGCAGATGCAGTCAGAAAATTTGCAACACAAGATCTTATCAGCAAGAAATTCATACTATTTATTATGGCAAAGAGTAAATCTTCATTTCGCACTCCAAGAGACTCCCGCACATGTTCACGCAGGACCCTCTTTGCTACATTGTCCTCAGCAACTTCCATAAGTTCCTTGCTATTTCCAAGGTGAACAACATAGGTATCAGGCATTTTAATCCTGCAGAGAGTAAACGTTGAGAATGACAATCCAATATTTGAGTAAACAATGTGATTCAGTTCTGTCCATTTTAGATTATAATTTCTGACCAAAAGTATAGTCCGCCGAACTTGTCAATCATTTGTTTCAGATGAACTATAGATTTCTGACCAGTATATGATATTCAAGAGCTGATTCCTACATTGAAACATAATGTTCGAATAGATTATGAATGAAGCATGTAGGCAGGGCATAAGTACAATATAAATATATAGCCTTAGTCTTGTTATTCTATTGAATGCAGTCCAAGCACAGGGTGTGACCAAGTATCCAAGATGCCATGTCTTAATATTTTTAGGCAAGGAAATTCGTTACTCCCGAACCTAACCTAAATTCAAGTTTATGAGTCAATAGTTTGGAAATGTCTTAAAAGGAAGCAAAATAAAAATTTATCTTATGGACTAACTGAGAACCGAGCTATAATAATAATAATAAGAATAATAAAAAGCAATTGTGAAAACTTTAGAAGTTTACCTTAAACGCTCTCGACTCCTATTCTTCCAGTATTCTGCTGTCACATGTGAATCAATCATAGCACCAGCAACCAAAGGAAGGTGCTTAACATAGTCCAATTTGAAGTAATGCCCTCGCATTTCGTGGATCCACCACAATACATTTGGTAGAACACGAGGAACATCTTCCTTGAGAACAGCATCCAGCCATTTGCCAGCAACTGCAGTGTTCAAGACAATCAAATCTGCTTTAAGAGCTGTGTTTATAGTTTCTTGACCTTTAGCAGAAATTACCTAACAAAGAAAAAAAAGTCATAATTAGAAGCCAGGTAAAGAATTTGAAATCATTTCAATCTCTCATGAACACCAGACTGTCAGCAGATCCCATCATATATGGGCTCAAATCTAAGATCCTCATTTCTATCCTCATTAATAATTTTTCTTATTTTAAAGATACATAGATTATACTTAAACTAGCAGGCTAAGGGACCATGGTCTATACCTTAGCAAGATGGTCTCTTTTGGAAAATCACAGCCCACTTTAGAAGGGGGATTTACGCATGTGATCAATGAGATAACAGAATTTTACAATATTTTCTAGTTCTTACCGTTTCAAAAATATTAATGAGAAATTGAGAATGCATGGGAAAATTGCTCAAAGTAAATACAATAGTCCAAATACAACAAACTGTTCACTTTTGCATTAGCATTGGAAATGAGAATAGGCACCCAAGCATTCAACGAAAACAAATTATCATGAACCACTTGATAATGGAAGAAAATACAGATAGTAGCAAAGTAAAATCCTAAAAGGTGAAAAACCAGCAAATGCAGGTGTTGAACACATGACACAAGATGATATACATTCAGGTCCTATAATCCAGAGATCTTATAACCTGTACTCCTCTGTCCCACATCTTATGCTCCAAACTGTATATGACTTCATCTTCTTCAGATGGCTTCTGGATAGTGATCCAATTAACCTTAGTACCAACACCCCTTAATAGAAATGCTAGCTCCATCAGCAGCAATGGACCACCTGAGAAATGTTACAGAGAAGAAGTATGCCAACAATAAAAAAAAATTAGAAATAAAAACAAATTGGGAGGGGGGGTAGAACTATACTTAAATACCTTACATGTAGAATGATGAATATATAAAGCAATTATTAAAGAATTCATATAATCAATTAGATGAAATAAATATTCGGCCATAATTTCTAATTAATAAAAAAAATATTCAGCCACATATTCTTTTATAGTGAAAGACAAGAAAATTCAAGAGTTAAGATCAACTGGCCAATCACCCCTCTCCCAACCAAACACGTTTGTGCTGAGTTGTCATTTCCATCATATTACAACTAAATGGAAGGAAATGAACCACCAGCTTACATTTGGAAAAAAAAAATGCTGTTTTATACATCAATACCTGCCAGATAATTCACTCGCTCGTGTCATGCAAGGATAACGAATAATGATAAGGACAAACGAAAAGCTTTAAATGACATGAGCTACCACGGTAGTAGTCTAAGGTCCTTCATGCATGCATAATATAGTCAATCCTTGGGAGGCACATTCTAGAAAGCTAATACTACATAACACAAGCCAAACTATGCTAATGTACAACATAAGCAGAATACAGGGACAGCCGCAGGTTACTACAACTACCAGGTTTTATATTCATCATTCTAACCGTTAATATCAGCTCATCTGTAGCACAAATTATTTCCCTTTCAAGAACTAAGGCTCCGGCAGACCAGCATTTGTTAATGAACACTAAAGATTATATGAATTACATTCTATACAGCCACACAATTAACAAAAAATAAGGATCCAAATATAATGGTCTGAATAGCAGGAATACAAGCATTGTATTTTCCTAATTTAAGCAAAAATTGAACTCAACATGATAGGAAGACCCAAAAAAGTGTCTTTTGTACTCCGAACTACAAATACCGCAGAGCCTTAACTCATCTTAAAATCTTGTGTTGCTAAAGAGTCAGATGATAATTAATGCATATCCCTTAATACATCTTCTCCTTAATTAACAATTACTTCAATTGAACAAACCACAGCACTAATGCAACCAGCACGACTGAACTTACTAGTAAAATAAAATATATATATATATATATATACCAGAAAGAGAGAGTTCGTGTGAGACCAAGAGAACGAGCTTGGACTTCATGAAACTGAGGGGACTCGATTTGGTCGCGATACGCGGAACTGATTGTGATTGAACTCGCTTCTTGTCGGAAACTTCCAGATGACGATCGCAGGGATCCAAGGCAGCTCTAATGAAGAAAATCATCGCTGTCGAGATGGACAGCATGATAAGCAGGGCCAATATCCACCGCTTCGTCAGTGGGACCCACCACCCGGTCGCCGAGTGCTTCCCCATCCCTTCTCTTCCCCTCCCCTTCCTTTTTACTAGAGTTTGAGAGGCTCAACGATATTGAAAGCTTTACCAGTCTCGGCATTTTAGGGTTCCGATTTGTGTCTCTGACTCAACTCGCTGAACGGTGTACATTTGGCTTTCTGAGCTTTGACACTTGTTAATTGAAAGTTTGTTCTCGATGTTTGTGTTGTCGTTGTACTTCGATGGATTTGAATTTACTTGTTTCAATTGGGTTGGTTTCTTTGCTTCGCTTGTGTGAGCTAACAACTAGTTACAAAAAATGAGATGAAATTAGTGTTTGACGAAATGAAATCAACTTTTTTAAAAAAAAAAAAATTTATGAACTCATATTATATTGACGTAATTACGGCTTTTATGTTTCTAACAATAGCAAGAAAAATATCAAATCTAAATTGTTGTTTTCGTAGTTAAATCAAGAAAAATTATAGTAATAATGTTGAGATGGTTTTTGAGGGCATGGTTACATATCCCATTGGAAGGAAATAATTAATAATTATGAGAAATGATATTTCGCCGCTGATAAAATATTATTGTGATAGAAATTATAAAGTCTTATTATAAATAGAATTAACATTTTGTGTGCTATATTGATATTGTAGCATAAATAATATTCCGTTTTTCATTTTGATGGGATTTATTGATATTGATCTTTCATCCTGAAACTCATGAGCAATCAATCTATTGAAAAAAAAAACCATTTGATAGAAATTTATCATCTCAATAGTTATAAGTTAAAGGATACATTTTTTTTAGTTAAATAAATTATATTATCTTAACTAAAGATAAGATAAAGATTCAATGTTGATTTGAGTTTTTGCTGAGCGCTAAATTAATAATTGTTAGGTGAGAGAAATAAAAAAAACTCAAAATAAATATTGATCATTGATTTAGTGCTCAATATAAGAAAAAAAAAAGCTATCATAATCCTTTAACTAAATGCGCTCACATAAATTGTTACATTAAGTACAAAATAATAGGATTATTTTTAACCTATAATTTTGTCTCTTTACACCTATTTACTTAACAAACTCATCAAGTGTAAATTTTAAAAGTAAAACTTTCACTTTATACACCCTGCAAAAACCTAAAATAACCCTTCTTTCATTTGCAACCTAATTATTATTCTACTAATAGTCTTTCTTTAAATATTTTTCCCCTCAGTTCTTCAATCTTTTTCTATTTGATGAAATTAAATTAAATAATTTAATTAGTTAATAATATGATACGTCTTCTATACGCTAAAAATATAAATTACAACGTATTATACAATTTTGTAGATGTTTCCAACAATAAAGTTATAAATGACTGGTCATACATTGTATACTTTGAGATGACAGTTTCAAAGCACTTTATCTAAATGTTAAAAATTGTAAACGACATGTCATACAAATTTTTAAAATTTACAAGATGTCGTCTATATGATGAAGTTGTAAATAACAGTTCATACAATTTATACTTGAGAGTAAATATATTACTACATCCACATACATCTAAAAACAAACTCAAAATTCAACCGCAAGATCCATGTGCCTGGCTTATGCCTAAAACTGTGTGCTTTTTGTGCCTAAATTGGGTCCAGGAGCTTGGGCTTTATTTTCCTAGGACTGTTTTTTTTACCAAAACTCTATTTTGAGCATACGAAGGCTTTCTCAAAAGTTTCAAATTAATCCGACAAGTTCTCATAATTTTTTAGAAAATTTTTCAATTTAAAAAAATTATTTCGAGAATCATTATTTTTTTCTTATGTTAAAAAAAAAAAGCTTAAAATTCAGCCACAAAGCTCTTGACCCCTGTTTAGGTCTAAAATGATGCGCTATAACCTTCGATTCTGAGCTTAAACTAGGTTAGGAAGCTTTAGCTTTATTTTCTTAGGGCTTTTTACTTGAAGCATAAGAAGACCTTCCCTATAGTTTCACATTAATCCAATAAGTTCTCTTAATATTTTGAATTTTTTATTTTAAAAAAATCTTAGAAGTTATTTCAAGTATCGAAATAGACTTTCATTTTTTTTTCTATAGTTTAATTTCACTAATACCTACGTGTGTGTGTGTGTGTTTTTTTTTTTTTTTTTTTAAAGAAGCTTGAGATTCAACAACAAAGTTCTTAGACCTAGTTTAATTCCAAAACTATGTGCTAGTCTTTGATAATGAGCTTAACTAGGTTCGGGAACTTCGGCTTTATTTTCCTATAGTTTTTTCTACTGAAACTCTATTTGGGTCATAAGAAAGTTTCCCTGGAATTTCAGATCAATCTAACAAGTTCTCTTATTTTATAAAAATATTTGAAAATTCGTAAAAATTATTTTGGATATTGGAATTGACTTCCATTTTTTTTTTCTATAGCTTAGTTCACTAATATCTATATGCCTACAAAAGCTAATTCGAAATTCAATCGCAAAGCTCTCAGGCCTGGTTTAGGCATAAAACCATGTGTTATAGCCTTCAACTCTGGCCCAGAGGAGCTTCGGCTTTATTTTCTTAGTTTTTTTTTCCTAACAAAACCTTATTTGAGCATAAGAAGGCATCCATTAGAGTTTTACATCAACCCAAAAAGTTCTTTTATTTTTTAAAAAATATTAAAAAATTCTGTAGAAGTTATCTTGGGTCTCTAAATTGACTTTTGTTTACTTTTTTTTTTTTTTTCATATAGTTATATTTAACCAATACTTATGTGCATGCAAAAAATCAGCTCAAAATTCAATTGTAAAACTTCTTTACTTAGTTTAGGCCTAAAACCATTTTGTACCCTTCTGTTCTAGGCATAAACTAGGGCTTCAACATTATTTTACCAAGGCTTTTTCAACTGAAATCCTATTAGAGGCATAAAAAGGCTTTTCCTATAGTTTCACATTAATTTGACAAGTTATTCTAATTTTTTGAGATTTTTTTTTAATTTTTGAAACTTTGTAAAAATTATTTTGGACTTTCAAATTGACTTTTTTTTTCCCTATGATTTAGTTTCGCCAACACCTATTCTAGTTTAAGTCCAAAACCATGTACAATAACCTTCGATTCTAGGAGCTTCGGCTTTATTTGAGGCATCAAAATTGTCCCTACGGTTTAGTTTCACTAATACCTAAGTACATGCAAAAAATCAACTCAAAATTTAACTGCAAAACTTTTGGGCCTAATATTTAAAACCGTGTGTTATAGCCTCGGCCTAAATTGGGCTCGTCAATATCAAGTTTTTTTTTTTTTTTTTTAGAAGCTCGCGATATCAAGTTGAATGGAATACAGTATATTATGGGTGAACGTTCGGATCGGGTTAACCTAAATTAAACCGAACCTGATATTTTGGGTTCGGTTCGGCTTGGGTTAACCTGTGTAACCCGAACGGATTTAAACTATCAACTTATTTGGGTTAAAATTCGGTTTAACTCGAACGAGATGAATTTTTTTTTTTAAGTTTTGGCTTTTAAAAATAATATATATATATATATATATGTATTAAATAGAAAAAACTCTGACTACATGTTTTATGTTTTAGTAATTTTAAAAAGACTTGTTGAAATGTTGTTAATGATTTGAGATTTTTGGATTTTAAGTGGTTTTTGATAGGATTTGTGGATTAAATTATTTCAACCCATTCTAACCCAAATTACCAACCCAATCCGATCCAAATTACGAACCCGAACCAAATTAAATTCGGTTTGGTTCAGTTCGGGTTGGCGTTTTTCATCCCGATTGGATTCAATTCTCCAATCCGATCGGATTGAAACCCAAACCGAAACTCGAACAACCCGAACCGAAACCCGATATGCCCACCCCTACAGTATATACACACAAATTAATATAATTTCATTAAATGTTAAGTAATGCTCCTTAGTGTTTCAAAAATTATCCGACTATTACAATTTAAGTCAGATAACATAGCAGGATCACATTATTAGATAGTGTAAAAATAATAAATAACTTAATAAATTATGAAAATTGATCATCTAATAAATTGTCAGCACTACATGAACTCTAAAGGATAAGAAGTATTGACTATTGAGATACCACTTAGGAAATTAACTGCTGTTTTAAAACGTAGGCTGATTTATTTAAGTTATAAGAAGTAAAAATCTGAAAAGTTTATATAGTCCCTTTTTCCATTGATTATATAAGAAGTAAAAAATCCGGAGAGTTTATATAGTTTATTTTTCTATCGATTACCTTGGACTAATGAAAATTAAAAAAAAAAACAAAGTCATCTAGCTGAAAAATCTTTTAGAAATTTAAGTCCGTAGCTAATCCATGAAGTTTGCTGTCCCCTTTAGAGCTTGTGATTTAACAATAAACAAAAAGAGTTTAAGTAATGATGAAGTAATTAATTTTTATATAAATTAATATAGCATAAATTTATAGATCACGTGAAAATATAAAATAATTAAAACAAATGACGTGCGTAAAGAGGTTTTTAATAACTAATGTAATCAAGAACTTTGATAGCGACTCGCGTGTCGATTGCCGGTTTCACAGGCGGGACGACGTAGCCAACACACTGAAAATCGAGTGGACGTGTCTTCCACTTTCGCACAAGGCTAGTTGCGTCATTTAAAACTCTTTGGAAAACAAAAAAAAACCTCATAAAAAATTTTTTCAGCTACGACAGTCGAGGCATTTCTTTTCCTAAGAAATCTCTTTCTCCGCTGCTAGCTCATTTTTTTTTTAAAAACAATTTTGCGCGCAATTTTGCTGCGTATTACAGCTCTACGTGCAATCTCAATTAGGTAGCGTCATTTTCGAGGAGCTAGATTCTGTATCTGTTTTTGCATCTTCTGTGTTGATCATTGAAGCGATGAGAAGTGAAGGATGCCATTTGAAGGCGAGCTTATTGGATTACTTATTGATATTAGTCACCGGTAATGTTGCCATTTGATTATGCTGAGATTGCGTAGATTTTGAGTCTCGATATAATCTATTTTATTTTATTTTCTTTTTTCCATTCCAGCTGTTGTTTTACAGGGACTTGGAACTGTCGCAGTTGCAGTTCCGAGATCCAAGTGCTACGCTCTCGATAATTCCAGTCGCATTGTTGATTTCGTATCCAGCATTACTCTGCATGAAATCAATTTCATGTTTAAATAAAAGAATAATAGGCTACTTATATTCTAAACAATGTTTCAATGATTTACGATCTTTGTGCAAGACGAGGTTATAATGGTGCATTTGAGAGTGTTTTTTACAGAAAAATTTCTATAAAAAACACTCTCAAACGCACCATTATTTCCACATTTTTCACAAAGATGACTTCTTTGAAAGCACTTCGGGGAAAGTGCTTTTCTAGTGCTTCTTGAAGAAGTACTTTTGTTAGCTGACAAGCGCATTAGAAAATAAATATATATAAAACGCTTTCATCTATTTCTGTATTTCAACTAACCACTATTCGGTAGACATAAAATCGGATTTAAACATGCCGAATGGACTCCAAGATGCACCTCAGTGACTTTCTTTTCTGTCCCTATACACGCTTCATTTAAATTTTGGCTCTACTGTGCAATGAGGTTGTTTTCCCTTAAGTTGCTAATCAGAGTAGCTGGATTGGGTTGCCTTTTGAGTATGAAGATAAGGTAACGTCCTTGTGCGGCTGTAATTTCCATAGTAATAGATTTTAGTGTCCATGGATTTCATCTTATGCTTGTCATCATACAGGACTCGGATTTGGTGGTTCGATTTTGCAAAGATGTGGAGCGTAGATCTCAAATGGTAGTCCCTAACACCATGTACTGAAGTACTAAATCATTATGGTTTTTTTTCCTTGTTATTAATTGAACATGCTCAGCTAGACTAATAATTTCATTACTATACCTAAAAAAGTAAAAATTCTCAAACATTGCTGCAAATACTTCGATTTTCATTAGTTAAAAAAAAAAAAAAGGAAAGATAAATGTGTTATTTGATCCTGCTGTTAGCAAATGAACGATACTTCTAAGTTTGCGTTTGGGGTCTAAAATAATTTGTTTCTGTGTGTACATTATGCATGTTCTCTCAGGTGATTTAAATGTAATTTATACACTGCTGAGAAGCTCACACTTATGCAGGGATATGTAGATTTTGGTCGATTTGATGGATTCAACGGCTTTGTGGCTGGTTCAGGCCATGTTGACTTTGTTCAAGTAAGCTCTGTTAATTACTGCCTTTGAACTTAGTACTCATAAGTCAAGCAGGGGCACTTTCATTGCAGTGCGATGTTGTAGACTGCCAGAGTAGTGTCTCTCCTTCTCTTTATCTCTGTCTGTCTCACTTGCTGTCTCTGGGTAAGTAACATCATGATGAGAAGCAAAATAATAATGAGAATGAGTGAAGCCATTGTAGCTGAAATAGTCAAAGACAGAAATTATATGCAGAGAAGCGAGACTAAAAGAACAGTAACTTTGTAGTTAAGCATGCTTGCGTGAGAGCAGTACTAAGATCAGTGACCTCTTGGGATGTCCTTGTTTTGCGCTCCTCTTTGAAAAACAATTGCCTTCTTTTATTTTCAGGAAAAAATGTTGCAAATCTGTCAGTTGACTTATGTTAGATCTGTTTAGAAGAGTATGAAGAAATAGAAATCATTGCTAAAGGATGAACATCAATCTTGGAATGGAAATGGAAATGGAATTTTCTTCTTATGTCATACATATCATACCACCCCCTCTCCCTTTATTTTTCTTTCTCTACAATAAGAGGACTAACTCTCTCAGTCCAAGAGTTCAAAATTTTTATTTTTTATTTTTTTTATCAGAAAATTTTAAATTGATGCCACATTGTAGACTACAATGTGGAAGTTTCTACATGATCCATAGTGTCAGATTTGGTAGGGCCTGATGTATTGAAGTTTCTTTTGTATTTCCAGGGGTTTTACAATGGTGACCTTCTGAAGTGTGAAGACAGTTATGATAAAAGGGGACGTACAGCACAGGTTTGTTATATCAAAATGTGGGAATTGGTTGACATTACTGTTGTTTTTAAAATTTCAAGTTTTAGTGAGTTGATCTTACAATTCATAGACTCAACTTCCTTTGTCCATGTATCATCATCCCGCATGTACTCATATGTGCAATTAATGATTTTATTATTATTATTTTTTTGCTGGCAACATCTCAGGTAAATATTATTTGCGGGAATTGTTCAAATGGACAATGCAAAGGTTTGTAAGCTTTTCATGTTTGACTTCCGACATCTTGTCCCTTCATGCTCTGGAATTGATATGTACCCTCATTGAAATTGTGGAATTTGCGAATATCTCCAATGTCAGGGAGACCTCTATTTTGAGATTTGGAAGAATAATTAATAAGCAGAATTAGGAGATTCATTTAAGTAATTTATGAATCAAGGAAGTTCTATGGAGGTTTGTAAATGCTTAACCGGAGAAGACAGTGTCTTGGTAAAAACAGTAATTACTAAATAAATAATTTGATTTAATGAGAAGTTCATAGAAGCATTATCCAGTGTATCCTAACCTTTATGCTTTTCCCTTTATGATTATGCTCTAATGCAATGCTTCATTTTAAGGAAATGCTAGCTTTGATGTTTTTGAAATGTAGTTTTCATGTCTACTTCTTCTTCTTCTTCTTCTTATTATTATTATCAGTCAACCCAATTATCTTCCCACCCATGTTGGTGGGGTTCAAACCCCGGACCTCTTGTTTTCAACATGAGATTTTACCAATAAGGATAATTTCATGTCTTTGTCGCTACAAACTATTAACTTGATGCAATCATCCTGCCTCCTTGATTGGAGGCCAGCTATTTGAAGAGAGAGGACTGTTTAATTGGAATCGTATTGTATGAGATTAGGAGATGAAAATCTACTATAATCTGGGTTTCTTTGATTTCCTCATTCTCAATCATTTGCATGCCATGCATTTTTCAGATAGATTGCGAGTGTGCCTTTTGGTTGGGACAGGCACCGCCGATTGTTTGGTTATTATCTTGGATGCTATGTTCTTTTCCTTCACTGCCTATTTCAATATTAACCGTCCATGTCTGAGGTGTCTTTGTAACTCAAAATAACTTTTAAGACCTAATTCCTCTTTTCTTGTCTTATCTCAGGTGGATTCGGATGCATTTGCCGTGTTACTTATGAGTCAAGTTGCAGGTCTTATTTGTAGCACATTGAGTTCCAGTTTATCTTGGATTAATTTTTTCATTTACTGTAATATCGAGTTCCTTCACTTATTATATAATTGAAGTATGTCACTTCTGTGATATCAAGACTAGAAATTTGCACTTAATGTGCTGAAGATGCATAGTTTACAAAATGGAGGCCTGTTAGCATTTAAATTTTTGACAGCGATAAACAGAAAATCTGCAACTTCTTAATTATGTTTTGGTAGAATAGTTATGTAAAGGGCCTGTAAAAATCTTTTTAAATAGAAGATAAATTGTTAACTATATAAAAAAAATTCTGATGTCTATTGATTATGATTAATGAATATAGGAATACAAAGTTTTGTAAGAGATTCCAATAAGACTGAGCAATGTTGATGATTGGTAATCCAAAGCTTGCTGGAAAGAACTCTCATACAATACTGCATGGTGGAAGGTCTTCTACTTTGATAAGGGAACACTTGCATATTAGAAATGCAGAGTAACCCAAATCATAGTCTTAGGTTTTAATTGCAAATGGAACATGCACTGATTTGGAAAGAAATTGGATAAAAAATACTAAACCTGAGTTACAATTGCTTTCCAGAACTGACCATTTATCCTTTTTTTTTTTTTTGGAAACAATCTGTTAAAATCAATTGTAGTGAATTCTCTTATTCTAGGCTATTTCTTCTCTTGCAGAGCTTTTGTCGAACTTGCCATTCCATGTGAGAAACCAGGTCCACGGGTTTTTGAGGGCTTTACTGTTGGTTTTAATCCCCGATCATCAGAAATTGTAAGAAACTTTAAAAACCTCATCAAATGAGATATGCTAATATGTATAGAGATAGGACAATGTTTAATAAAAGATTTTTTTGTCAATTTGAAGGTTTACAATGGCATGACTCAAATAGGTTTTCAAAGGTCTCACCATGAATTTAGGTATGCAATCAGTATTATATATTTTGTTTGGAATTTGACCTTTTTTCGTTTTTAGTAGTTATTTATAATTTGATTCATCAAAAAGATTTGTTTCTGTTGTTGTTTCACCATGCAGCTTCAGGACCGAACAGATTAACGTGGCCCTTTATATATCTGCAATTGCTTCTGTTTCCACTTTGGTGCGGAAACCGAGTTTCAAGGTATGCCTAAATTTCTTTAGTGCAGCAGATGGAAATTTTTTTTAGTAATGAAAAACTTTGCTTCATACTTGATCTTTGCTTATTTGTGTTCCTTTCCAGGTTTCTCCAGAAAAAGGCCTCAATGTTAAGTTATCGGGATCTGGGGCAACTGGGAGCCCCCCTACAACTTTGTCTCCCACAGTGTTGATTGTAGATTGGAGATGTATGATTCACTGCTTACAGGGATATTGATATTTCTTTGTTTTTTATCTTCTGAATCTGAACTTTCATTTTTATCCTTTTCAGGTGAGAAGGCCCATAGTATGCCATTTGGAGTTAATATCACCATACCAATAGAGGGTTATGAGCCCGTTCAGTTTTTTCTTACCAAGATGTGTGGTAAGTTCATTTCTTTTCATTTAGCTAAATTGCTCTATCTCATTCTGTGATGGTCTTTATCCACAGCTGTGTCCTTTGTATTTGGATGAGTCTGTTGCTCTATGTTGCTACTATAATTTTGCTATAGAACTTGTTTGTGGATATCCAATTGTAATATATCCTTAAAATACATTGAATGTGACTGGGTCCCCCTGCAATGCCATATGTTCACTGAATTTAGTGAGAAATGCATTTTTCTATGAGAGGGCAATAAGAGAAGGTGATCTGAGGCAGAAAATTTGTTGGGCTAGTGGTGGTAATGATTGTAGTGCAAAACATCAACAAAAGCTGGCCTTGCTTCAATTTGAGCTAATAACTTCAGGTTGATGTTTCAGTCCAATTTTTGTGTTGTACTGATCTCTTCCTTGTTTATTTTAAATTTGCAGAATATAGACAGGATCAGGGAGGAGACTCTGCAAGAGGATGGGCAACATTTGGAGTGATATCTTGCATGTACGAAATTCCTACTCAGTTTCTGTCATTGAAGTAATAAGAGAATTTGTTAGATTGTGCAAACTGTAGAAATTTACATGTCATGCTAACATCTGCTTGATATTGATTTGATCTACCTTGTATGTCATAGACGATTGCCAACTAGTAAATCATCTTTTATTTGTCTCGGATATAAAATAAATAAATGACCAAACAATATGTCCTGTAAGAGAGAGAAACAAGGAGAATTTTTAGAGAGTCGTAAAGTGAAGAAGGAGAGAGAGAATCATGTCGAGTGATAGTAGGAGATGGTTAGTGTGACTCAGTTTGACTCATTGACTCTTTTGTCACAATAACCTGTATCATTTGACTTTCTTATGTTTTTGAATTTTGATGTGTAAGGCTTAATGAATAAAAGTTCCAGTTTCCTTTCCTGGTTCAAAATTCTGTGCTGTTCCCACTATTTGTTGTAAAGACAAACATATCTTAACTAGTTAATGGAATAGGCTTTCACCCGGTTAATGGTTTAACAAGGTAATCGTGGAATTCTATATCTTTCCCCCATGGAAATAAATTTCTATCCCTTTTTTTTATTGTTAATATTTGAATCATCGACCTAGCTAAATTCCAGTCCATACCTTTACTGTGTTTTTATTAAATAAATAATCACTTTTCCCTTGAGTTAAAATAAAAACAGTGCTTGTTTAGTTGTTTTTAATTGAATGAATTGCCATGAAGCAGATTCATTGTCGCATCAACACTATTTTGTTGTGGAGGTTTCATTTACAAGACACGAGTGGAACAAGTGGTGTGTCATACAGATATTCTTTCTTATTTCTTCTTTTTTTTCCTCTTTTTTCAATATTTTTTTAATTATGTATCTTCTAAATTTTTTATTGAATACAGCATGGGATTGATGCATTGCCAGGCATGACAATTCTTTCAGCGTGTTTGGAAACTGTGAGTAATTATAATTTTGGCGTTTGTGGACTTAATGTTCAAATCTTGGTTAAGTTGCTTAGATGCGAGACTGATGGGACTGTTTTGGAATGGCCTATTTGTCCTAAGGATGATATTATCAGGTTTAAACGGTATAGGCTTGTCTGATTGCAGCTATGAGGCAGGGTCTGCCATAGCCTTTACCGGCAAAATATGTGATATATGATGATATTGGTATAACATACATGCCTCGAATTATATTGTACTCATACCCTAGTCAATAAGATGGAAGATTCTTTCTATTTCCTTTTCTCTCGAATGAACAAATTCATGTTTTCCTCAAGGTTCGTCTAAATGGTGATGGGATCTTGCCGAGTAAGGCATTTCAGTTCAGTCCATTTTGCAGCAGGCTGATTCTGACTTCCCAATTTCTATCTCACTCGCTTTCCTTCTAACGGTGGGCTGAATTATGGGGTGTAATAACAGGTGAGTGGAGCAGGACAAAGCTACTCGCGAGCAGAAGATCTGAACGGTGGCTTTAGGAATGAAGCCTCGTGGGAGCACCACCCTGCTGCTGCTCAAGGAACACGGACAACAAGTGAAAGAAAATATGGTTCAATTTGACATCCGCGCTTTTCAAAATTTTAGCACATTGCTACAGTGCAAAGAGGGGGAAATTAGTGTTCACCAAGCTTTACTCAGGCAGATTTACATGTGAGTAACTTATTGGTGGGATACAAACTTTTCTTTGTCGGTTGTAAAGTAGGAATTCGAATGATCTTTCAAACTCATAAAGCATGCCACCTCTGATCTCTTTTATCTTCTGAATTAGTAGGAACTAGGATTCTAGGAAGACTCTTTCAGGAAAAAAGAAAAAGAAAAAAAAAAGAAAAGAATAGTAGGAACTAGGAAGGCAGATTTATTGGCTTCAAAAGCAATGATATTTTTTAACTAATTGATTAATTATGATTGATATGGAGGGGGGGGGGGGGGGGGTAGTGGCTCGTTCACACGTATGAAGCATGGACCCGCCGAGTCCGGACTCCTGACATAAGAAATCACATGCCAAGTCTTCGTCAAGTTCATGGAGTTGACGCGTGGACGGTAATCCCAGATTTTTATCTAAAGAATCAGACAATGAGATCTTAAATATTGGCTTTGTCTCTTAACTCTCATTCCGCATGCACATATACTTTAATTGAAGAGGTCGCTTGCGATCGAAGGATTAAACTGTTGAAGCTTTTTGAGGAGTAGCTGTCCAACCCTAGCTATGTCTTCAATTTTTTATCATGATGCTACTCTGTTTAATTTGATTAACCTAATATTCTCACATCATGCTTTAGATTAGATTCCCTCTACACCCGAGAATACACAAAATAATAATAATAATAATAATTTCAAAAGGTTATGAGGTCAAAAACTCACAAAAGCGTTGAGTTTAATATGAGCCCAATTGTGTGTAGCACAGGGGGAAAAAAAAAGAAAAGGAAAGAGACAGAGTAGAGTCTTTTCCAAGTAACCTGATGAATGAAAGTATTAAACTCAGAAAACTAAGTCACAATGGTCATGAATATACGAAATCATATGACTGCTTCTAGCTAGTTGGCAATTAGGCTTCCTTTCACTTTCAGAATTTTTTATCAAGCGCCACTTTTGGTAGAAAATAATTAAATAAGTGATAATTGATCGAGACGATTGGCTTTTCCACAGAGCAGTTGAGTCTACTCCAGCTCTTTTGTTGCTTTTGTTCTCAAGCTTGTCTTTGGGTGAAGACTCAACTGATAAAACATATAGTACCAGGTTGACCTGACTCAGGGTTTAATCTTCTACCAAGTATCACGTTTAATTATCTTGGTAGTACAATATGAAACTTGTACTGGCACCTCAAGTTGACAAAGGAAAAGAAGGATTTAATTATACTTGTACATGAAACGCTTGTCTACGCAGTTGAACTTTTTGAACATGACAATTTTTTTTTTTTTTATTAATACACGGCAAAATTTAAGCTTTGGTTTGAAGTTTGCAAAGGACACAAGGAAGCTTAAGATGTTCAAATCAGACGCAGTTGATATTATATAGACTGATCAAAATCAAATGAGGTATTTTTCCTTATGTAAGTACTTGTAAATTATGGAACTCCAAAAGTTTTGCTTCGCTGTTATCAGCTAAGAAGACATGTACGGTAATGTGGTGGTGAACTAGTCAGCCAACAAATATAGAAAGCTACCAACTAGCGAATAGCGATGGTTTCGTATCTTCTTGAAATTGATGCGAAGCTGTTAGTCACCAACTCCAACATTTTGTTCCCTTCAATTGTCTCTTTCTCAAGACATTCTACTACGTCTCCTCTATAAATACTCATAACTCACTTTTAACTCTCATCTCATCGCAGGAAGTTTCCTTTATTCAGTTTTCATATATATATATTTCGAGTCTTCTTCCATACAAGTCTTGCTTTTGAAAGTGAAAAACAAAATACTAGGAAACATCGATGGCTCAGCTTATGATCTTTCTCATTGCTTTTTCTCTCCTTGCCTTTGCCCCTCTTTGCTTCTGTGGCAAGTCCTCCAGTGGTTACCTCTACCCACAGTTTTATGACCATTCCTGCCCAAAAGCTCAAGAGATAGTGAAGTGCATTGTAGCCAAGGCTGTTGCAAAAGAAACCCGCATGGCTGCTTCATTGCTTAGACTCCATTTCCATGACTGTTTTGTCAAGGTTAGCTAATTGACACAACTTCCTTCCGATCACACTCCATTTAATTTTTAAGTAAAACCCCATTCCTTTTTTTTTTTTTTTTGGGATGTGCAGGGTTGTGATGCATCAATATTACTAGACAGCAGTGGCAGTATAATCAGTGAGAAGAGGTCGAATCCCAATAGGAACTCTGCAAGAGGATTTGAAGTCATTGATGAGATCAAGTCTGCTTTAGAGAAGGAGTGCCCTCAGACGGTTTCCTGTGCTGATATTTTGGCTCTGGCTGCTAGAGATTCCACTGTTTTGGTAAGTAGTGCTGTAACAATTAGTGCTTTGCCACAAGACCAAGATGGCCTTTCCCATCTAATCAAATCAAATTGTGCAACTGCAGACTGGTGGACCAAGCTGGGAGGTGCCATTGGGAAGAAGAGACTCCAAAGGTGCAAGCTTGAGTGGCTCAAACAACGACATTCCAGCTCCAAACAACACTTTCCAAACTATTCTAACCAAGTTCAAGTTGCAAGGACTTGACATTGTCGATCTTGTAGCACTATCTGGTATTAATAACTGAAACTTGACTAGTTAATTTGTATATGTTATCACTGTTCAGAAACTAGGCATGTGTGTTAAAGCTTCTACAATTTATTTCATACAGGGAGCCACACAATCGGAAATGCTCGTTGCACTAGCTTCAGGCAGAGACTATACAACCAATCCGGCAACGGTCAACCGGACAACACTCTTGACCAATCATATGCTGCCCAATTGCGAATAGGGTGCCCGAGATCCGGTGGTGACCAGAACTTATTTTTCTTGGACTTTGTCAGTCCAACGAAGTTTGATAACAGCTACTTCAAGAATATATTAGCTTCAAAGGGCCTGTTGAACTCTGACCAAGTTCTCTCAACAAAGAACGAGGCATCAATGGAACTTGTGAAGAAATATGCCGAGAATAATGACCTTTTCTTCCAGCAATTTGCCAAGTCCATGGTTAAGATGGGTAACATCTCTCCATTGACTGGTAACAGGGGAGAAATCAGAAGGAACTGCAGGAGGATTAATTAACTCTTAAACCGCCAAAAGGAGTAAATTATTATTGTGTTTATCAGCTTCTGTCTTATGTTCTTTTCATCCCCTTACGATTGAAAATTTTCGTTTGTGTATCTTGTTGTAGTTGCTAGCCTTTGTGATCTGGATTTGTAAGAATGGAAATTTGTGGAATTTTGTGCTTATTGAAACTTCATGTTACTACGTACTTTCTTAATGAGAAAAGAAAGTGAAATGAGAACATAATTTCGCTGTAAATTACATAATACGTTCACGAATCAGCCGGCTACGAAGGAAGGGCCGGCTCTGGCAGCCGAAATATACTGGGCCAAAAAGCAAATAGACCAACAAATGGTGGCCCATGCCCATAAAATCCATAGACTTAAAAAGGGTCATAAAAGTAAAATACCAACTAATTCTCCTCAGCCGTGCTCGAAGCCTCATGGGGTTTATGCAAAGTCTTGAGTCTTGAAAAAAAAAACCAAAAAAGGATCACACCATGACCATCTAATTCGAATCCAGATGAATGCATTCATTTGATAAACTCATAAAAAGCAATTTCCATTTTCCGTTTTAACTCCCCGAGAAAATGAGACATTTACGGTTCATTACCCTACACGTGTCCCGAAATTTCAAATCCTCCCTTCAAAACCCTAGAAGTGCCACGAACAGTCATCTCCTTAATCGAATTTCGGCACGTGATTATTGCACTCCTTCACAAGAACCGTCGGAGAAGGTTGCCTCAATCGTCGACGAAATATCATGCCTCAGTCTGGTCGAAGTTATGGACCTGGCCGATGTCGTGCGGAACAAATTGGGAATTAAGGAAATGCCGAACATGTGCGTAATGATGCCCGGAATGGGGTTTTCCGTGAAGGGCGCCACCGCGAGAGGAGGAACTGGGACCGGAAAGGCAGAGGAGAAAGTAGAGAAGACGGTGTTCGATTTGAAGCTGGAAGGGTATGGTG
The DNA here is from genome assembly GCF_000493195.1 of Citrus x clementina. Lineage (NCBI taxonomy): Eukaryota > Viridiplantae > Streptophyta > Magnoliopsida > Sapindales > Rutaceae > Citrus > Citrus x clementina. Next base: position 1,673,882 of record NW_006262075.1, on the reverse strand, counting down.
CTGAGGCGAAGCTTAAGGTGATTAAGGAAGTTAGAGGGTTTACGGGTTTGGGGCTGAAAGAGTCTAAAGAGTTGGTAGAGAAAGTTCCCACTTTGTTGAAAAGGGGCGTTACCAAAGACGAGGCTGACAAAATTGTTGCTAAACTGAAGGAAGTTGGCGCTCAAGTCTCCATGGAGTGAGGTACTTTTACATGACTAATTCGTGATATAATGTTTTCGAGGCTGCTTGTTCATTTCTTTTTTCTTCTTCCTTTTTATTCGGCGGAAAGGTGTTATGGTGGTTCGTTTGTTATGATTATGAATGCTTGGGTTGTTTCTAGGATTTGATGGTTGTTGAATTGATGTATGTTTTGCTGTTTCCTTTGTGATATCCCTGAACAGGATGAATCTTGATTGTCTTGTTGGATATTTACTATGAAAAGTGTTCTCTGACCCGTGACCTACGAGATCTAACTTATTTATCTGAAATATATTCTGCTGTAGGCGTTTCCAATAGTGTATCAACTCGGAAGATGATAGTTAGTTTGATTACTTCATGAGGAGACCTGTTATTAAAGAGTGGAGGGGACTTTGTTGCACCTGGAAGGGGATAATCTTTGTGGGTTAATGTTTTTATGTCTTGCCAGGAGATTATCACATGTATAGCTGACGGTAAAAATTAATGTTGTTTAGGAGAAAGAATGGAGATAACAATAAAAAATAGTTTGTCAGATAACATCAGTTGCTCTTGCAACTTAGTTTTATTATGCCTGTGACTGAATCTTGTAATCTAATAATTAAAACTAAGGGAAGTACTATTCCTTGGATGGCATTATACTGGAGAGAAAATCAGTGAGGGCTGTCGTAGCTGTCAGTTTAGCCACAAGTTGGGTGGTTTTCTACGATGATGGGTGGTAAAGAAGCAAATCTTTGTTAATAACATTTAATACGTGTGTCCTTTTTTTTTTTTTTAATTTTGTGTGGAAAAGAATAAGTGTGTCCTTTACTGACGATTACTAGTGATTGATTACAGTCATGAGAGGGAACACAGGAAGGTAGATGATCCCTATTTTATTTTCTTCAGAATCTAAATTTTGTATATTATGTTTTTTCCCCAATAAAAAATTGGCTTACGTTGAAGAATATAAAACAAAAGCCATGAGGGATAAGGCAGCTATCTTCCTCAGCTCTATTCTTCTTGTACAATAGAGTTGGAGCAAACTAGGGGAAACTAAGAAGAGGATGATATTGATGGTAGATGAAGGAAGTGAATATTTTGGCCGGTAGTTATAAAGTTGGCAATCTCTGCCTAAGAGACATGCAGTGAGCAGGAAGTATTGTACATAATAACCATACCGGTACTAATGATCCATGTTCACTTTAGTGAAATGGTATGAGTTAATGTGACTGAATATGTATTATGTGAAGGCAATTGTTCATATCTCTGTAGTTTTATTGTTCTGTGAAACATATGAAATAGAATTATGCAATTAATTTACATATTAGAATTGGTCTTTTCTTCAGCTTGAGTTCATCAGAGGAGTGAATGATGAAGATCTTGAAGTCAAGACTCTGGAGCTATGGCTGGTTAATATCAAAAGTATCCGATTCCGATCTATATCATTCTTCGACTATCTGTGAGGGTGATAAACGCATGTCTTTCATAATACACAACATTCATTGATAAAGCTAATTTGTTATGTTCCCAGATAGAATCATTTTAGGCAAACTTTTCTCTTTTTTTTTTGCCTTAATTTTTATTCTTAAAATTTCATACAACTTCTGTGGAACTGAATTCTGATGACGGTTTCAGTTTATAAAGAATCTTTCGGATGGAGCCTTTGCAGCTTTTCGGTTTTGAGTCTTACTTCTTTGAGAATCCTGAGTGGATCCTGAGTGGAAGGCATGGATACTCTGAAGTAGTCATTTGCGAATTGAAAGCTTCGAAACGTGCATTATGCATGGTTTGATTTTGTACTTCAATTATCACCTTTTCGACATCTTAAAAGAATACTGGGATTGTTTACGTAAGTAGAAGCTAATAGAGGACAGCGTGTAACTGGCGCAGAAGCAATTGCAATGTGGATCTTATCAATTTGCATCCGAATTTATGGCGTAATTGACTGGGGGATAAAAAAATTTTGACGTTTCAAATATAGGAAAGCACCATTATACCCTAGCATAAGGAATATAGTATGCCTTTAAGAAACGTTTACTATTTTTTTTTTCTTTTTAAATGCATAGATTTTTTTTCGTGTAAACATAAAAATATTACCTCACGGCAACTAAGAGTGAACACTTAATTCCTGAAAGCACCTATTTATTAAGTTTTAAAAAATATTTGTTTTTTGTTTTTTTTTTGTTTTTTTTTTCACTTTGTGCGGCTCTCACATTTACAAACACACATCACGATTCCTCTTTACATTCTATCTCCCATACCATAGCATCTATACCTTGAATACTTCTACTTGTAAAGTATAAATTTTATTAATATATAAAGTATTTAAAAAGAAAAAGGTGTTCAAAACATTTATTAGATAGCAAATAATTCTGCTCAATAATTCAATATTGAGATTGAGACTCGCAAATTTCTTAGTTTTTGACATTTTACCCAGTTACGTTTTAAAAGCCGCCCAGTCGCCCACAGTGACTCTACAATTCGGCCAAAGGAAAGGTATTTCTCCCAATAGACGGCAGCGTTTTGGTGGCTATAACTGGGCAAATTTAAACAAGGAAGTGAGGAACCCCTCGGAGGGGAAGGAGCAACGGACCAATCCCTGCCCTCAGCCTCAGCCTCAGCGCAAGTTGGTGAAATGAATCCTGCTCTTCCGGACTCCACTTCAATCTCTTCTTAAATGAATCATGTCAGAGTTAAAGTCAGGACAATGGCAATGGGAAAATGCCACTGCCGGCGCCATTGCAGGCTTCGCCACCGTCGCGGCTATGCACCCTCTCGACGTCGTCCGTACTAGGTTCCAAGGTCCTTTTTTTAATTTTTTGTTTCTTCATTTATTTGTTGTTCAATGATTGAATTCAGATTTAAAAAAAAAAAGGAAAGAAGAAAAAATTGCAGAGCGTTTCTGTTTTATTGACTTAGATTTGTTGCTGTTGCTATTGTTGGTGAACTAATTCTAGTTAACGATGGTCGAGTATCGAATCTCCCAACTTACAAGAACACGGCTCATGCTATTTTAACCATTTCTCGCTTGGAGGTTTGCTTCTTTCCGCTTCTGCTACTTCTTCTGTAGGTGATGTGATTCCACTTCCAAGGTTTTAATTCATGTTACTGAACACAAAACATGAATAAAAAAATCAATAATAATAATTAAGCAGACAGATTTTTGGAGATAGACTGCCAAACAAAATTTCTGTACAATAATCAAATCTAGTTTATGTAGATTCACTTCTGCCAAGCTCGATTCTCCAAATTGTATAAGTTGTTGATGTTTATCCATTTTAAGGCTCTATGAACACCGTCTTTCATATTCTGGTTGGCACCCAAATTGATATTCAAGCTCTTATTAATATGTTTGTTTTATTTAGATGGATGCAAGTTGAATCAAAGACTTCTTTTCTTGGTCATTAATCTTACTTAATTATATTCTTACTGGATATGTATCCTAGTGCTCTAACTGCTCGATAAAACGTTGTCAATCACCAGAATACTTTTTGCCTCAGGGTCTGAGAGGGCTTTATGCTGGCTTTTCTCCTGCAGTTCTTGGCTCAACTCTTTCTTGGGGTTTATATTTCTTCTTGTGAGTGTTACCAAGGCCTTTTTTTCCAGTCAGTTGCTTTAACTTTCAATAATGTTACAATTCATTTGGTTGATTTTTTTTTCTTTTTTGGTATTTGTAGTTATGGCAGAGCCAAGCAAAGGTATTCTAAAAATGGGAAGGAAAAGCTGAACACTGGTCATCATCTAGCTTCTTCTGCTGAAGCTGGAGCTTTGGTGAGTGCTTTACTTCCTTTTTTATCACTTGGAAAGGCTGAGGTTCAATCAATATCACCACGCATAGATGGTAATACTGATAATGTAAAAAGTCAGAAGGATGTGTATAAAAGAAGTGAAGCGAAATTAGAGAAAAGAAGAAGAGATACCTAGCTGAGTCCAGGTGGAATGAACAGTAGTGTAAAGTGCAGGCCATATGTAATGGTATGCTCTAAGAATTTTTCTTCCAACCCATTCATCAAAAAGTAGAATTTTTCGAAGCACAGGTCCAGCTAGAAATTTCTTGTATCACATCAGTTGTATTCTTGTTTTGATGCTTGTTTGCTTTGTTTTGAATATTGCTTTTACATCATATAAATTGTACCTCCTTTTCGTTTGTGATAGCGGGGTGTTACAACTTGTATCCTATTGATAAGTGTAACCTTGTGGCATTGTCAGGTTTGTTTGTGCACGAATCCTGTTTGGCTTGTAAAAACAAGATTACAGCTTCAGACGCCTCTTCATCAAACTCGACTGTATTCTGGGCTCTATGGTCTGCTCCACTTCTTTCACTAATATGCTAATAATGTGGTCTCTGGATAACCTTTTTTACTAGTGAGTCATTTTCACTTTAACTCCAAATATTAGTAATCGAAACAAGTGATTATACATCTTCCAAATTAAGTCCTTCGCTACTTGGACCAAAACTCCTAAAGAATATCAAACATGTGTGAAGACTCAGAACTTAAGTACCTTAGTTGGTTATTAAGAATATTGGTTGATAATTCATTCCATAAGTAAGCTTTAGCATGTTAAGGAGTCCTTAATTATTAAATTATGAACTTACAAGACCAACTTTCTAGTACAACTCACTTTCATCTCAGACTAGTTTTTCAATGTGCTGATAATCGTTTTTTCATCTTCTTAGTTGCTTGCTGATACTACAGTATTCTCTAATATGTAACCAAATTTCAGATGCCTTAACCACCATAATGAAAGAGGAAGGATGGAGTGGCCTCTATAAAGGGATTGTCCCGAGTCTTTTCCTGGTGAGTTATTGTATTTTCTTCTGCAGTCATTTTGTTATTTGTATGCTTTCTCTTCTGCTTTAGTAAAGATGATGTTTCGTATTCTATACACACAGCTTCTGTTTCTGCACTTCTTTTTCCTGTCATTTTTTTATGTTTTTTTATTTTTTAATTTCACAACCATTTTTTATCTGCTGTTGGATCTGGAAAAATTTCCTGTAAATAAGCGGCCAAGATATTGTGTCTCACCATATTTCGCAATTTGCTGCTGGTGTCTCTACTTTCCCAAGTTATTAGTGAATAGTGATATGCATGTTGCAGGCATAAAGGACATCTTATTCTTTCCTCTCCGAGGTATTTTTAAGTGGTTATTTGCTGTTAATCATATCACAATTTTGGTGTATGATAATTGATATGAGATGTATACTCATTCTTCATTCCCGTTGTAATCATTTTTTGGTCAAATCATGGAAATTATTCCTCATCTCCTTGTATTGCAGCATTGTATTCGAGTTCATCATACTGTCTCTGTCTTTCTCAAAAGATATGTCAATCATTTATGTGTCCAAATCCTTTTAAACATTCATTTCTTATGTGACGGGAAACTAATGCAAACTAAGGGCAAGGATGTAGCTGTCCCTTGTTGAATTCATGTACTTCAGTGCATGAAATTCAGTCATGATTATGTGTTTCTAAATTTACTTTTATAGGAAGATATAAAGTTGCTAATGTCAGTGGGCGCTTGTTGGTTCCAGTTGTAAAACCTCCTGGAGTGTACCAGAGGTTTTGGAACCCAGCTTACATGGTGGGCAGGGTATTTGGTTTCCATCCATGCAATCTTGGGGAAGAATAATTGCTAATTGACAGATGAGCGTGTCAATTTAAGGAGAAAGTCTTAAGATGTGAATATTTAATCACAGAATGTCATGTTTTGCCAAGTGTACACTAATTATTTCTAATTTTAACTCAGCTTTTTGCTTCTTGCCTCTTCCTTTTCCTGCAATCGGAATTGAAAAACCATAACTGCATTGTTTGCATATGTGTGTGAGAAAACAAACTTGTGGTAGTTTGATTAGTTGGTCTCACATTGTCAGTATGGTTTAAAGCAGGAATGGTTTCACCTAGGATGAATACTGGTTTTTCTTTTTCTTCAGCAGGTTTCTCATGGGGCTATTCAATTTACAGTTTATGAGGAACTTCGTAAAGTTATTGTGGACTTCAAGTCTAAACGAAGGAAACAAAATCCTGACAGGGCTAATAATTTATTGGTAAGTATTGAAAAATCAGGGGTAATAAGCGTTGGGCATTTGTTTTGTACCCATTTGAGTTCATATTCTGAGTATTAAAAGGACACGCATATGAGCTAGTCTAGGTTTTTGTTTGGTATTCAATGACTTGGGAAATTTTGGAAAAGTTGGTTTACTTTTTCCCTGTTTCATTGTGTTCATGCATACTCACATCTTTATGTCATAATCCTAGGATGTAAACTCTGATTTCTTGCTCAGAAGTTCTATTGTCTCTTTCCTTCCAAGATGCTATGAAATTATTAACAGTCTCTACCAAATTTGCACAGAATTCAGCTGATTATGCTATACTTGGGGGCTCTTCTAAAATTGCCGCAATGCTTCTGACATACCCATTTCAGGTAGACAAATCTTATAATTTACTGCATCCTTGATAATAGATTTTCTCCTCTTTCTTAATCTCTTGGCTGATCACTTGTGTGTTTTGTGGGTTTGTCTTTTCAGGTTATTCGTGCTCGATTGCAGGTACAGTTCATGTTCAGAGTGTGTGTATTTGTGGTTTGTTAAATTTTTGGAATTTTTATATTTGAAACCTGAAAGCTGTTTTAATTCTACTGCTGTATTCCCTTCGGCTACTGTTTATGATGTCCCCACCTATTCTTTTGGGGATGAGTAAATAATTAAAGTTGCCCTGGAGATATCATATTTTCTTTATAAACTTGTTAATTTGCTTCTCTTTTAGTTATGACATAACGGGGGTAGTATATATTTTCATATGCAGCAAAGACCCAGTGGCAATGGAATTCCGAGATATGTGGATAGCTGGCATGTTATCAGGGAAACTGCAAGGTGAGATTAAATTTCAGTATAGGAACTTCAGGATTCTTCTAAAGAAAGTTGATTAACATTATTTTTCCTTCTACCATTTTGGCCATTTGATTGTCAAGAGACTGTGCTGAGTGTTAACCCCACCACAACTGTTTACCGTACAAATAATTGACTTTGCAAGAAAATTAAAAAATTTGAGAGTTTTACTTGTTTTGGTCAAAAGTTAAGTTGTGTTTATTTTTCCCCTCTTTATTTTCACTTTTCCCTACAGCAGATACCCTTTCTTATGGGTTACAAGACTTTATTTCATTTTCTTTTGGGAGATTATTTACTTTATTATCTTTGTTTTTCCCCTTGCAGGTTTGAAGGCCTTCGAGGTTTTTACAGGGGCATCACACCAAACCTTTTGAAAAATGTCCCTGCTTCTTCGATAACGTTTATTGTGTATGAGAATGTCCTAAATTTTCTAAAGAAGGCCCGAAAGACCAACTGACATTTTGTTTCGTCACCATTTTTCACCTTCCCATCTATGGCTCTTATTTGTGTTTTCTCCTGTGCTTCCTTTATATTCTTCGTTGTAGCTACCGTCAACAATGATTTTATTATTTTGTAGATTCAAAAAATGTACTGAAACCACTGGAATATTTATTCAATTCTCGTTAATAATAATAATACACAAACATAAAACATTCATTTTCAAAAGAGAACTACGAGTGGGAAAATAGAAAGTGAGTGATGGTAGAAGCACCTCACTAAGATATTATTAAACCCCATTTCCGCAGAGGTGTCCTTGATACAATCATTGTGAAGTCGAAAGTGAAGCGCTGACATTGCTGTTCACTTCACGATTGTCGTAATCAAATCTAAAAAGTGAGTGAAACGCGTACCAGTTCACATGGGAGAAACAATTAGCTTCAGAAAAATGATTCTACTCGATGTCCTGAAAACTTGCAAAGGAAAGGATTTCGTTGGAGACCTCTTGAGCTCTTTCTTGTTGGATGAAATGGTGACCGTCTAGAATAACAACTTCAAGGTTAGGAATGTATCTCTTGAAAACATCTCTTGTTATATATTCTCTCGTACCATTGGATTCAAAACCTATATCCTTGTCACCCACTATAAATTTCATTGCAATGGTAACTTTTGTTCCCTCCCGTGCTGCAAGAAGTTCCCAGTTCCTGTCACAAAATAAAGGATTACCATCCTTCCAATTTGCGTAAATATATGATAAATCACTCTGCTAATGCTGTTATTCTTGGGAGGAAAACATCTAGCTAAATAGATTTGGCTTACAGGTCCATAGCACGGTAGAAGTTGAAAGCACCAGTGAAGCCAGATTCTTGAAACTTGTCAGCATAGACCTGGAGTAAGAATACTAATTGGCGAAGAAAGTGATTTGGTGGCGCCATGAATACCATAATTCTGGGAACCCATGAAGTAGAACAACAAGAGGACCTGTCCCTTGTTCTGCAACGTGCATCCATATGCCATTTTTTTTTCAACATCTAATGATAACCACTACCATCATACTTTACCACTTAAAACACAATACTTGTAGATAAACAATAAAATTCAGAAACTCCTGGAGAAATGATTAGTCTTGCCACTGTATAAACTTAATTGATCGGAAAGGCTAACACAAAGGAATCCGAGAGTACAGACATTCCAAACAACAAAATTGGAATATAAGTCTTGCATCGAACAGAAGAGAGTGAAACTCTCTGTAACTACGGCATCGTCTTGAACGTTATGGATGGGCGTGAGGAAAAGAATTACAACCTTCTACCCCTTCTACCACCCTTTCTGCGGGTACTGTCGGTGGGAATTGGAGTCACATCCTCTATGCGGCCAATCTTCATTCCAGAACGAGCAAGAGCTCTAAGTGCTGACTGAGCACCTTGACCGGGAGTTTTAGTTTTGTTACCCCCAGTAGCCCGGAGCTTAATATGAAGAGCAGTAATGCCAAGCTCCTTGCATCGCTGAGAAACATCTTGTGCTGCAAGCATAGCTGCATAAGGGGAGGATTCATCCCTGTCAGCTTTGACCTTCATACCACCAGTAATGCGCTCAAGTGTTTCTCTTCCAGACAAGCAGACAAGTCAGTCACGTGAATGAAAGTGTCATTAAAAGATGCAAAAATGTGGGCAACGCCCAATACATGCTCTCCATCTCTAACGGCAGGTCCAAGAGAAACATTTTCCTCCTTAGGCTCTCTGGTCTTTCTTCTTGACATGGCTACTGATGAAACAGAGAGTTGATCACAAGAGCCTCGAAATACACAAGTGCATCCATATGCCATTTATTCATTGGAAATTCACATCATTCAGCACGGTCTTGAGCTTTTTCTATCTCTGCTCACAGAAGACAATTGCGAATATATGTATGCTACCGATCACCAGGAAAGGCGACTGAAATTTTTTCAGTGTTGTAGTTGCTTGACGGGGAATTGGAGAGTGCAAAAGTCAAACCAAAACAAAATACTTTTAGAAATCAGAAGTCAAAGGCCAGTTCGCTGATGCTTATCTTCTTCCCAACCAACTCATAAATAAATTTTAGATTCATAGTGTCCACATCCAGGGACTTTCGACAACTATTTGCTCCAAAATTTTCAATCGATGGGGGTTATCATCAGAGTTCAAAATATACGAACATGCTAGATTTCAAGGTGTGACTTGTGGATAAATTTTCTCGTCCTCAACGTTCAGTTCCATTTGATAATATTCTACTTTTAAACTCAGATACTATAGAGATTCAACTTAGTAAAGCAAAGATAATGATCAAACACGAGAGTCGAGACGTAGATTGTAGCGAGCACGTGCAAGAAAGGTAAAATGAATAAATACAACAGCTCCTCCTCCTTTGATAACTATTTCGTCTGCAAACCCAACAGATGGCGGTAAGACGCTACTAATCGGGCAAAATAATCGGTAAAAGCAAGCAAAAGATTTTTATAACATTGTGACTTGTGAGAAAAGGAAAAAATAAAAATAAAAAAGTAACTTTTTAGATTGCTTAGAGCAAATGCTACTCCATGAGAAATCATCAGAGCAGCAACTTACAGACTTATAAGAATAATTACAGGAGGATTTCAAATTTCAATCTCACAATGTACCAAGTACATCTCGCCGTGGGTTTAATCACAAAGACGTGATGAAGTTTGATCCTTCCACACCGCTAAAAACAGAAAAGTAACTCTTTGCAGATACCAGGCATTGCCATTTACAGGAGTTATTTAAGCAAAGAGCCCAAAAAACATTTACAGAATGCTTCTTTAGACTTTTACTCTTCTGCTTTCATTTCCTTTAAAATAGGAAGCCACCTACACTAATTATTTAAACTGATTGATGAGAAAGGATAATTTGCTTATTACACTTTATCATCATGGAACCACCACCTAGTCTCCTTAGGAGATCGGCCATTTCTGCAGTTCTTCACATAGCGGTCGTTATCTTCAGGACGTTGCTGCAAGCCAGGTCAATATGCATCAATTTCACAGCAGAAGATATTCTACAAATAATGAAAATGCCCAATTCCCCATCCCCTCAAATTTGCTAGTGAATCATATGATACAGAATCACAATAAGGGCATGCCCATCATTTACTGAAACAAGTTGGTGTTTTCTCAGTTCAAACAATTCAGCAAAATGTTGTGTAGAGCCCAAAAATTTAGTCAAAATCATGCATGATTCACCAACAAGAATAACTTTATAAATTGAGGGTAGGAATTAGGGATAGACCAAGAAATTCAAAAGAAAATGTAATCAAACCTTTACAGTGGAGCTTGATAGCATGGAGAGAATACTGATACAAATGGAACTAACGGTCATTGCTGGGGACCATGAATCGTACAGGATATCTACACCATAGAAGTAACATTTATACATATATTAAATGCCAGTTTGATGCAAAAATATCGAACGTACACCTATACTAAGACACTTAGGCATGGTAAAAATGAGATATTGTTCAAAAGCCCTAGATAATTTAGCATGGACAAGAAACCAACAAAAGGCTCCATTCGCGTCCTACTTAATGCTAAGACACACTGGGGATTTATCGTGTAAGAGTGCTAACAATCATGATGTTCACAAAATGTGAGGATAACCAAACAAAACCTTAGCACGAGTAGTGTTGGTTTGGTTGACTGAGAGGTTTAACCATGCATATTCCCACTGAATTTAGGCACAAAAAGAAAATTTTCTTGTCACATTAGGTATAAAGTAATAACAACATTGACATAATATGTGAAAAGAAAAATCTTCTAAAAGAAATGAAAACAAGATATTCCGGATAAGGGTAAACAGCGCTGACAACAAAAACTTTTGCAGCAAATGAGTGAACCCAATTGATTCAAAAAACTAGAGAAACAAATAAGTATGATGTGGACAAGAGAGTGGAAGAATGAGACACGATAAAGAGAAACCTCCAAGCAATAGTGGGCCACGGAGATATCTCAATCTAGGAATTGAAAATACAGCTACTGTAGGTACTTTTTCATAATAGAAGTTAAAAGAGAAATAGAAAGCATGGAATTCATAAAATTTACCTAAGCAAATATGACCATTGCTGTAAACGTGAGGATGAAGAGGAGAGGGATGAAGAAAAATGACCTGTTAAACCCGATAGTAAGATATTAAAACAAAAGAATCCGAGCATCACATGAATGAGAAGTTTTGGGTGAGGCTGACAGCTGACCTGAGGGGCCTCCATGGGGTAATGTTCGGGAAACTCAACCTGAAGTTGGTAGGTTTCATTAGCGTAGAGGGTCCCTGGAGCTCCATTTACTTCAATAACCCACCTTTACAAATTACATTTTCATTAATAACTTAATATTATTACTACTACAATTAATAATAATCCAATAAAATTTTTTAAAAAATGAAAAAAAGAAGAGAGATCACCACACTAAAACCCAACAACGCAAACAGATTAAAGGAAATAAAATAAAGGAGCCAAAAACGTTATGAAGATGAAGCGCAAGATCCTAAATCTTTTTAATCTTTTTTTTATATTCAAATTAAATCAAAGGGAAGGTAACCTGTAGAAGCCAAACAAAAGGGGGGGGGGGGGGAGTGGAGTAACAGTTACAGTTACCTTTGGAGATTATCGGTGGCCTTATGTTTGAAACCAGAAGGTGGGTTGACCTGCCACTCCGCAAGCTCTTTCTGAAGGCGATTGCAAGCAATCTTACTCAGAGCCTATCATCAACAACAACAACCACATCCCAAATATATATATATTTTTATATGTATTATCTTATTAATTGAAATTTAAAAAGAAAAAGACATCAAATCATGAATTAGGAGAATTGAATCCTCATAGAAAGAATAGAACCTTGCGAGTGGTGGTGGACGAGCCAGACATGCTTGTTTCTCGAGATTGAAAATCGATATTCGAGCAGAGATGAATGGTAGATCAAGTTTGTAGTTTTGCTGAATTGAAATCAACGGGTTCGGGTTCGGGTTCGGGTTTGACGAAGAAGAAAGAGAAAAAAACGACAAACAAAACTCCCAATCCGCCTTCACTCTAATGCTTCATGCGTTCCCCAAAGCCATATCTCTTTTATACTGTTTTCTTTATGGCTTTTTAATAAATTCTGTCGGAGTTGGACCTCCCTCTCTCTCTCTCTCTCCTCTCTTTTTTTTTTTTTTTTTAACTTCTATATGAAAATAAATTGAAAGAAAACGGCGTCGTCTCGTCTGTGTCTGTGACAACTCAGGTCGTTGTTAGTACTTACAAGAAGATCTCGTCGCTAAATCTAATAATTGGCGCCAAAATTACTTTTTAGATATCTTTTTCCAGTTTGGTTAATTTTTTCCGACGGATAGCTATTGATTTTGTATTTGCGGGGTTATTTATATGTTGATTTGTGACAGTCACTTTATTTCGTTTTAATAATTTTCATTTTAAATAAAATTAATGATTTGGCCTACGTGATAAATAACTTAGTTTGCTCTCATAGATTCTTGCATATTTTTTCCTTTTTATCTTATTATGTAAAAAAGGTTAATTTTTTTATGTAAATTACTTTTAAAAAAATTAAGGAGCAATATTACACATACTTTATTTAGAATATATTTAAAATGATATGGTACTGTAATGTGTTGTAAGATTATTACATAAATGAGAGAGAGAGATAATAAACTCAATTGACAATAATTTTTTTAGTTCAGCGCAAATGTTGTCAAGTTTAGTTGGAAAATTATTTTCTAAACAAAATAAGAGGTTTTCAAATCATAGAAACACTCCCATCACATCATTGCATTCCTAATGATCCACAAGTTTATAAATAAATTTTAAAAATTTTATCTTTCATTAGTAAATAATCCTCAAATTAAAATTTGAACTTCAATCAAAGGCAATGTTTAAATTCGAATTTATTACATATCTTGGAGGCATTCTTCTATTTTTCGCTACTGGTATTATTAAATATGGTTAACCAGGATATTTTATCTTATCTTTTTCATATCCAAAATTAGTCATAGTTTTTTTTCTTGATATTTAGATAATATTGTTTTACTTTTTAGAGTGAGTTTCATTTTTTTTTTGTTTTTAAAACCCAAAATTTTCAAGTTGAACATATTAGGAATCCAAGATCGATTACTTAGAACAAATAGATATTCGATTCCACTCAAATTGGCACGATTGTACATACAGCAAATGAAACGTTTAGCGAGAGGGGTGTCTTTCAATTTTTAGGGCCCCGGGTCTGATGATGCTTGATTGATGAAAGTAGACTGTAAAAAATTCAACACCCACCTGAGCAATCAGATTCTCGTGCCTTCCACTCTCCCTTGAGCATTATTACGTGTGGTTATATATATTTTGAAATATGGCTTGCACCAAATCAGATTTGAATAACATCCGATCTAGCTATAATGACAGGAAAAACAATGGATTCAAACGTGTCATGGCGTTATGGTCAATTGGGTAGTACCTAAAAGTAAAAATTGTCCAAGATTCTTTACACATTCTGGCAAGTCTTGAGAACAAGCACTTAGACGATAAACCAAACTTTGAGATATAACTTTTTTCCCATCCATTCAGGCAAGATATGCTCCTCCTTTTGACTTATCCTCTAAGTTTTGTTCTTCATTTAAAAAAGCTTTGGATGACCAAAATGAGGATTAGCATATTCCACTCTTGGCTTTGGGGAATGTTCCTCTGCAAGTTGTCTATTAAAGAAACAACATCAAAGGCTCGGTTTGGGCGTGCAGAATGAAAAAGCAAAGCAAGAAAAAAAATTAAAAGCAGGAAAAACGTTGACAACAAACATACTTTATGAATTGAAAATATGTAGGAGGATAAATTGCTTAAGAGGATCTGATTTACGTTGCTTTAATCTGACGCTTTAAGGATAAACAAATTTCTTTCGGCAACTCGAGACACTTGCGTCCACTATCCAGGCAAGTCCAAACGTCTTAAGGGCCCAACGAGTCACGAGGAAGATGCGAACTATTGGCTAAGACAACGGAGAGAAAGTGCTTCATAATTATCCACAGGTTGCGTTTAGAGATATTTGTATCAGTTATTACATTCACTTAAAAAAAAAAAAAAAAAAAAAAGCCCATTATTAGTTTGTTAGCTGATGATGATGGATGATGGATGAGGTTCAGATCCACCACAACCGACTGATGCGTCAAGACATTTTTCAAGGACAAATGAAAAGAAAACGTTAAAACAACCATCAATTTCTATTCCATTTCAGCTGTTGCTTACATAAACTGTCCGATGCCGCAAAAACGAAAGAAAAGGAAAAACCATCGGCCTTATATTCAAGTCCGATAAATTTCATATTTGGGCCCAGAAGAGCTTGTAACTTCATCTATCTACATCCAAATACTTCACATAAAATTAACTTCACTGATATTTAAGTCCCCACGGATCTTCAATATTGCATCATAAATTGTAAAGAGAAATTGACTGAGAAATCTTGAAAATCAATCACACTGGGAAAAGACTGATAATGTTATTAGATGAAAGCCGTTTCACTTTCAACTTAACAGCACCCCTGCATCTCCATCCTGATTGCTTGCTACTCACTTATTCATTATTTTTACATTAAATTCCCCCCCCCCCCCCCCCCCCAAAAAAAAAAGATAGAAAGTGCTAAACTTTTACACACCACAGAGCTTCATGGCCGGCTTTCGTATGATTTTCTAACTATTAGCCCGATTCCCATTGTTTCCCTAGCTTTTCTACGTGGATAAGTAAATCCAAGCCATCTTTCCCCACAGACATTCTAGATATTAATCAATAAAAGAACTAGTTCAGAAAGGACATGGGGCATGACCCATGAATAAGATGCCTAACCTCAGTCAGTGATTACTGAGGGAGTGAGGTAGGACTTTATACGGATTGAGTATACCGTTGGGATCCAATAACTTTTTGATTGAGCTCATTAGTTGAACCTGTCCAGGTAAATTCTTCGTATTAGTTTTTGCTCGGAGCAACAAGTCATCATATACAAAATAAAACTACAGTAACATTTTCTATTTCCAAAAGAACTGGACAGAAGAAAAGAACTTACCGTTTTGGGTGATTTACTATAGAAAATCTTATTAGCTTTCATCAATCCCAGACCATGCTCAGCACTAATGCTTCCACGGTGCTCAGATGTCCATTCATAGACATAAGGTTCAATTTGTGCAAAAATCTGTGACGTTACATATCCAGAATGCATAGAAATAATAAAGAAAAAGCAGAGGAATATAATCAAGCCTTTGAGTTAGGCCACAGAAATTACCATATCATCATAACGTGGAGCTGAAATATTAAGATGTAAATTGCCATCGCCTAGGTGACCATAACCTATTACTTTGGCTGTCTCACCTAAAATTTTAAATAGATTAATATGGTTATTAACAAGGTTTTCCAAGAATATAACACAACATTCATGAAATTTCAACAGGTCATTCCCAATAACTTAAGGACATATGAGATGGTTGTTTCTCAATATGAAAATTTTGAATAAAAACTGTATTAGCCCCAGACGAATACTAAAAGTTCACATCAAATCCCTGCTAAGGGCTTGTATGCCTACTCTGCTGAACAGGAAACAATATTTCATAGTCAATAAAATTATAAGCTGCCTTACCAAGTCTTTGTCGCATTTTTTCGACAAGATCATACATCTTTTCAATAGGTAATGATAAATCATATTTATAAACAGCCCCTGCTTTCATTAATGCTTCTGCTATACCCTGTAATCAACTTGAAAGATCAAGAAAAAGTCTTATTACATAAAATGAAAATAACTTTCTTTTTTTCGCAAGCACTAAATTAGTTTAACAATAAAGAACAAAATAAGAAATCCTAATGCTAAATAACCTATATAATTTTAGAATTACAAGACAACAAAGGACGAAACTGAGTAAAGCAGATGAAGCAGAATACTTTACTTGTGGATAATGATCAATTCATCATTGCAACAATGAAATCCCACACTATTGGAAGGATTGGGAAGACCAAGAAAATAATTGACTCCCAACTCTTAAACATAATTGTCAACAGGAGATAACAAGTCATAGAATATAAAATCTTGGCAGATTAAAAATATCAAGAGCAAAGTTACATGGCAAACCATACTAACAATGCTTTTATTGACTCAAATCACAGTTGTAAAATCCACCAGTTATCTAGTGGAGATCTATAAAAGTGGAGGGGTGCATTAGTGTAAAAATGAATGCACAGATCAGAAAAAGCTATTGCCATTTTACACATTCATGATCTGAAGTAATACCAACAGTAGGATGGTCCACAATAGTTATAAATTTAAATAATCTTGCACACAAGGATAATAAATTGAGTTAAAATTGGGTACCTCACGTATTCGCCAGAATGAAGAAGCTTGATTTATGTCTTGTGCAATAACACCATCAGAAATCAATCCACCCTCCATTGAACTAAGTAGGAAGGCCTCAAGCTTCTCTCTGAGGACATCAATATCATATTGCAGAATCTTAGTATGTGAACATGTTATCCAACAAGGAGGAAATTAGAAAAGTTAAATACATCATGGAAAGGATCCAAAAATATGCACCCTCATCGTGATAGTAAACAGGGAAGATGCAGGATGAATATAGAAATGAAGGATATATACAAATGGAGGATGTTATTTGCATCCATGAAAGATGGTGTCAAATGTTGGGAACAACCAAAAAAACAAAATCAATATTTTTAATTCAAGAGAATGCCTTAGTTTCGTAATCAGTTGGCTGTAAGTATGACAACAAGTCATAAATTTATTCTAGTCTTGAATTCTAAGTTAAATTTAGATGAAAACGAGAAAAACATAAGGGCCTGTCCAGTATTGTTTTCCTATGCCCATTTACACTTTTGTTTCCAGAAAACAAGTGCGACATTTCTTCAGTTGCTGTTTTGTGAAAATAGACCCAAAAAACATACAAAACAAGTTTTCATGTCTATAATTAGAAAAGAGGAAACACCTAATAGTTGATTTGGATGTTTCCCCAAAATGGGATCCTTCCCAGACCTTACGCACAGAACTAACTTCAGAGATAATGTAAGATATGTTCCGTGACCAGAAAAAAAGGTGGGGGGGAATCTTTTAAGGTTAATTATATTGATCGTGTTATTTGTGTAATATAAATGAGTTATAATGAATCAAAAACAGATTCAACCATACATCATTCCATTTTTTTTTTTTTGGGTTTTATCATAGATATGCGTTATTATATGATTAAAAATATTTTAAAAACTCTATACTGAATGCATGATCACATTTTTTTCATTTTCCATTAGTCTTACCAAACACTTTCTAGCTACTCTCATTCCCAAATCTACAAAATAGCCCATCAAAGAACACCATTTTCATTTTTGTTCGAGAACACACCAATTAGAAAAAAATGCTAGACACGGCCTAAAATGTCGACTATGCTCTCCTTCATTTTGCATTCAGAATTTAAACTTGAAATAAATGATGACATTTAGCAAGACGTTACCTATCATAAGATTCTTCACTGCCTGTTGTCTCAATCAAAACATAGAAGTTGTGCATTGAGGAAGAGAATGGATTCCTAACACCTTCCAAATAAGTTAAAACCTGACAGATAAAACAGGAAGTACATTCTGATAATGAAACAGAAGATCAAAATTATAGTCACCAACGTCATCTTAAAAAGCATAACAGTGTGACCTCTAGAAGAAAATTCCTTTATACATAAGAAAGTATATGTTCGTGCAGCTCAGTCCAATCGAAAAGCATGTAAGCTATTAGACAGAACAATGATGAGATTACAGAAGTTCTGAATTTTCTCGCTCATTACAAAGAATGACAAGTAGATTACAAGCAAATACACTTATACACATGGGCGCAACTTAACTCAAAATAGTATTGTAACAACAGGTCAGTGTTGAACAATATTATCATGAATAAAAGATCAGTTAAAATGTTGCAAGATATTTCATCAAAAAGTATATTAAAGTTGACCATTAAAGCTAACATTAGTTAGACAGTCTAGGAAGTCTCTTTTGCTTCACCCTAAAATCAAAGTCATGAAGAATTGTCCAAAGATGTCATAAATAAACAAACTATCACACAAAGCTTGGGTTTATTATATTCAATCACCAGGTCAAGAATATACAACAAAATCTAAAGCCAACTTAGGACTTACAAAATCTTGAATTGGATTAGTTTTGCATCAAATTTCAAATGGAGTTCATAGCTAGCTTTAGATGAAACTGCAATTTCTAAGTGATTAATCGTCAACAGGCAAGAATAAGAACAACAATATAGTCTAAGTGGGTCTTTCGGGTTAAGCGGAAACTGCAGTGTTAAACGGTACTCAACAAAAGCTCACCAAATCCATTGACTGGTTATCCAAAAACTCAAATGCAGATAGAATCTCCCCAAGTTTCCTCTTTGCTTCCCGCAGAAGTTTCTAGCAAACATAAAAGAATCAAGATCAGCAGGAAAAAAGTACCTTACTTGACAAAAACTAAAGGAAGTTAGAAAGATGATTTCTGCTTCAACTTCAGTCTCCCACAATATAATTAAGGAAAATTTGCAAATTATAACTAGATTGTCAAGTGACAATGTACATTATCAGAAATTTCCAACAGAAACCTCAAGCGTGAATGCAGAAGATATCAACCTAAAGTCCAGATTGCCTGTTAGATTGGCTAATGTTATAAACTTATAATTACGAAAACAAACTGATCAATGTAGACATAAACTCCAGCCACCAAACCATTTGCAACTCTCAAGTGATGCCAATAACAAGAAACAGGATAAAAGAATAAACAAATCATTTCATATCAATGGATTAATTAATAAAATTGTACACCAAAGGAAAAAAAAAATTGAGGAAGAGAAAACTGATCATACCTGACAGCTGAAATAATCTCTGCATGCAAGGAAAGCTAAATTAACCGAAGATAGTTTTGGAGGAGTATGTATAGAAACTTTGGTTACAATTCCCAAGGATCCTTCACTTCCTACATCAAAGATAGCACCAATGCATGGAATTGAACCCTCCACTGAAAATTATACTTGTGTCACACATCTGTATAATAGAGTTAGCACATACCTATAAATAGATGCTTTAAGTCATAACCAGTATTATCTTTACGTAAAGTTCCAAGCATGTCAATTACATCACCATTTGCTAAAACAGCTTCAAGGCCTGGAGATGAGACAAGACAAAGGAGTTTATGGAAAAAGGATAAAAAACAAGACTCAATAAATATTTGAGAGATCTGAAATGAGTAGAAGCAAAAAATGAAAGATTTGTGTTCAATAGAAGAAACGATAGTCCTTTTCCCTATTCATTAAAGTTCGATAAATATTAACAAACCTTACCAAGTACATTTCCATGTAGTGAACCATAACGGACAAGGCGCAAACCACCAGCATTAGTTGAGACGTTTCCACCAATTTGACAGCTCCCTTTTGCCCCTAAGTCCAGTGGCATAATAAATCTGGATGGAAGAATAATTTACTTAAATAAGATGAGAATAGATATGTCAAATATAAACTGAAACTATACTAAATTTAGAGATGCTCAGCTACGTAATACAGAATCAAAGCAGGAAATTGTCAACAATTTAATAGGAATATTATTCTTTTGCATTGACAGAGTTTCTGCACAAATTTGCTATAAAACCTGAATCAGATTGTCATATTACCATACAATAAGTGTTCCTGTTTCCCTAATAAACTTCAATATGTTACAGATCCTGCAAAAAGGAAAAATATGAGTACAGTAGGCATTTACCCATGGTCGTCCAGGAAAGAAACCAGGTTCTCCAATATGCATCCTGCTTCACATACCAGTACCCCACTGCCCTGAAAAAAGTATAAAACTGTTATTTCATGACCAAGCTCATGCTAATGTTGCTGCAAAGTCATTAAGCATAAAAACCACTTTTTTTCCCCCCTGATAGTAACCACTCCAGCAATATCTATGTATAAATAGAAAATAGGTCTCAAAAAGGAAAAAAACTGGAAGAATTGGCTGCCAAAACCCAAAACCCAAAAAGAGAAAGAAAAAATGTCCGTCATGTGAACATTTATTTATAGAAAGCGAGGAAATTTGAAACCGCAACTACCCAAAAAAAGGTCTGAAATGTATACCTTGTCAAAGGTTATTATGTTATTCATTGAACCCATATTGATGATCACCTGCATAATTATATGCAGAAAACTAGTAAAATAGACTTGTAAATGAAAAGGAAGGGGGTATCACATATGTTTCAAACCTAATACAAAAACAGGTATACTCATTTCAGCTGGAAGAGCAAGTTAGAATACCAAAAACTAGTAGAAGAACAACTAAATTACCTCGTCAAAAACAGGAACACTTCCACCTACAAGACCAGTGTTTCCACCTTGGGGAACAACGGCCAATAACCTAGAATTACAGTATTTAAGAATCTGAGAGACCTGCAAAAAGAAATTGATCAAATATATCCATAAGAGGCCCTTGACTTTCAGCCAATTTCAGGAATGCTACAAAATATCTTTAGCATCCAACAATATAGCCTTAGCTCACATAAGCTGTCAATAGAAATCTCAGCAAATAAACTAAATATTACTCTAGAAATTCCTTACAAAAAGGAAAGAAGAAGCAGACCTCATTAGTGGTCCTTGGTTGTAACAGAAGCTTACTAGAACCTCTGTATTTTCTCATCCAATCTTCATTTGCAGCCAGCAACACATCTTCATCCTGAATTACACTTTTTTCACCTAATAGTTCCTTAAAATAGCTTACATCCTCAGAATTCAACGTCGAAAACGCTGCGTTTCTTTCAAATTTCGTAGCTTCTGAACCAAAACATCTGTACCGTATTGTACTTGCATTTCCGAAACCTCTTTTTACCAAACTTTCACTATATTCTGTTACAGTGCATGAAGAATCAATAAATTAAAAAAAAAAAAAGATAACGATGATGATGTGATAGCGGTAATAATTAATAATAGCACCTAGAGCAGAACGGAAAACTGAATTGTGAGAATTAGCACTTAATCGACGATCGAAGATCAATTTCGATGAATGGTTAAGAAGACGATTAGTAATTCTCCACTTGTCCATCAGCTTTATCATTTCCTTCCGTTGCCGCTGTAGCAAGGAGTTATTGGGAGGCAGTTATAGGCAAGCGAATGACTATAGTGCCCTCCACTTGCCGGGCAGGGCAATCAAATATGATATCCAAAACCAAATGCGAAAAGACGGTGTCGTTCTAGACGAATTTCCCAAAACGATGCGTTTCGAAATTATAACACTATGGCTTCTAATTTCAGGGTTTTTAATTAAATATGCCTTAAAAGTAGTGTATTTAGTTAAATATACCCCATGTTTGAAAATTATCTAAGTATGTTTTTTTATGTAGTACATTGTCTAAAATATCCCTAAAGAAAAATATAAAACACACACACAACTCACAACACTCTTTGCTTTTCACGTATTTATCATCTATACAAAAACTCACACCACACTCAAAATCACTCACAAACAGCTAATGCATTGAGTTTGTTTGCAGCTGGGTGTATTATTCATCCCATGAATAAGGTATTTGAAACTTTTTTTATTTTATTTTGGGCTATCTATTCAATTTGTTGACATTATATTATTTTTAGGGTTTTGTTTGGTTTGTGATAAACACTAAAGCAACTCATATTTTCATTACATTTGCATCATATGACTGTTATTTGATGGATTTTATAACTACATTCGTTAAAATCTGAAGTTGTTGTCAAATTTTTTTCTGCACCCGACATACACGACAACAGTCGTGTATGTATGTATTTACACGACTGTAGTCGTGAAAATGTGCAAAAAATTTCAATTATTATGACACCTTATTATTCTATTGGTTCAAAAAATATATTTTTTTCACTATATATATCCTTTTACTATTACTAGACTATAGTCGTGTGTGTTAATAAGTTACACGACTACTAACGTGTACGTATAAACTTAAATACTATAATTGTTAATAAGTTACACGACTACTATGAACCTTATATACTTGTTATTTTTTGTTGTTTTAATTTTTTTAATATCTTTCATATTTAGTGATAAATTTCTACATTTTTGTTTCGCAGATGAATAAACATGTTTGTGTGACTTTTTAAGAACAAGTATTGAAGGGAGGCAACCAGAGACTTATAAAATATGGACCGAGTGTTTGGGTTGAATATGCTAAAAATTTATGATGAATGTTAAACAACTTCTATTATATTACGACTTATTTACGATTTCAATAACTATTGGATTTGTGTTATTTGATAGGCAATCGGACTATAGTTAGTTTCATTTATTTGAAGTTTGATATGTTTAAAATCTATATTGATTGTGTCACCAATATAATGAATGATTGAAAAGAGTTTTTATTCTGTGCACATACCCGAGTACAATCGTGTATTTTGGCTGTTACAAAACTGGTCATGTTTATTTCTAAATACTCGACTACAGTTGTGTATCTGTGCAAATACCCGATTGTCACAGAGAGCTTGTCATATTTATTTCTAAATACTCGACCATAGTCGTGTATCTGTGCAAATACTCGACTGCAGTCGAGTATTTTGTCACAGAGAGCTTGTTATTTTTATTTGTAAATACCCGACTACAGTCGTGTATCTGTGCAAATACCCAACTACAGTCGAGTATTTTATCATAGAGCTTATTATGTTTATTTCCAAATACCCGACCGCAGTTGTGTATCTATGTAAATACCCGACTGCAGTCGAGTATTTTGTCACAGCTTATTATGTTTATTTCTAAATACCCGACCGCAGTCGTGTATCTGTGCAAATACCCGACTGCAGTCGAGTATTTTGTCACAGAGCGTATTATGTTTATTTCCAAATACCCGACCGCAGTCGTGTATCTGTGCAAATACCCGACTGCAGTCGTGTATTCTCTTATAGTGTATTCCTTGTGCATATATTGTGCAAACTATCTTATCTATCATTAATATAAATAACAAAGAAATAAAATATATTAATGCTGTCAATTGTCTTTAATGACATCAAATATCAACAACATCCTCATTACAACTATTACATCTCATAATCCAAAAAATGACACTACAAAGTTTTTTTCCATGACCTATGCCCAAATAATTTTACAGCCAAGGCTTGTCGAAATTGTGTAACATGATCTTGTTGGCAGTATGAATTAACATCAAGTTCGTGGACTAGGACCTCCAAGTACCGCAACAAAAATGCTCCACAGTCACCACTAGTGGACAAATTTTCCTGACAAATTTGTAAACCACAAGTTATTCCTCTTTTTCTCTTTTCTAATATAACATTATTAATCAAATAAAATGCAATTAATTTGTTCAATGACTTTATCACAGCTTCATGAACTAATTGTCAAAAACTAAAAACAAGTCTAGGACGAGTGTATTAAAGGGCAATTCTCCAATAGTTAACTAGTTGGAAATATATACAACAACATTTGCTGCACAATAATATCAAATCCTAAATGCTATGTGACTTCTTCAATCAATAGCCTCATAGTGAAACAAATTAATAAAATGATCCAACATTGTTTCAAAATTCACAAGTCGTTCAAAACACATTTATTAATAGTGTACTATCAATAGTTTTATGCTGAAACAAATAGCAAATTGTTAATAAATTAGAATTGTAAAATAAAGGTTCTACAGCAAATAATAGAGAAAACTCATATTGTAGCATAATGAATGCATACGCAGCTGAAGAAAATTAATATATAATTCCCATGGATGAAGTTCAACTATAAACAACAAGTAAAATTATATAAAGATCTAATGCATAAACTAGTGTAGCCATAACCGAAAATTCATAAGGATAATATTTAATTAGGAACTCCCACAACCATTATTAAAGAGCTATGAATTCACTCTCTTCAATTTCAAATTCACAAGTTAAAGAAGCTTCATTACATTACCAGCAAGAAAGATTATCAGTAAATAAGCAAGATAATGACCAAAATCATGTGGGTAATTTGTTTTTTAAAACCCTAATGCATATAACCCTAACAATTATGCACCATAAATTCTCATTATAAAGTAAAAAATAAGTGTAAATGTGGTTAATGACCTTTAGTTCGGTGAATTTTCAGTCTTTAATTCGGTGATTTTGTAGCCTTTAATGTGGTGGATGAACTTGCAGCAGCAGAACAGGCGTTGTGTTTGGTAGCTCGTGAAGGCAGATTTTGAAATTTGAAGAATTAAATTGGGGTAATTTTGTAATTACACATTGAAAAAGATATATAAAAAAAATTTTAAATTATGGGATGTAATTGGATAAATACCAAACCTTTAGGGTATAGCGGGGACAAATCCCTGTCTAATTTCGATAGCCCTATCCAACTTCCACTTCCAGACTTCCAGTTTCTCAGCAGACTCTCTCAGTCTCTCTCCTGCGCCTTCGATGGCGTCTTCTCTGTCGTCAATATTAAACCAACCACAATGCGCGCTTCTTCGCTTCAGAATACAGAAACGCTGCTGTTTTAGCCTGCGGTTCCTCTCTTCATATCCAGAGACTTCTCTCGATCCGCGTTGCGCTCGCCGTTTGACGACTCGTCAACTCAAGCGCAGCTTCTCTCTTAATCTATCTAGAAACTTCTCTCACTCTTCTCTTGACCTTCCTGATGGCCCCGGCCTCCACCACTTCATCGCCCAATCTTCTCTCACCGCCTCCCAGCCACTGGCTGAGTAAGTTCACTCGCATACGAAGAATCATTGATACATAGTATTTTGTACTGTTCGAGAGTTCTTTCATAGTTATTATTGTTAATTTTATTATCTTTCTTAACTTTATTTTTGTTGTTTCGTGATCTCGTTTCAATTACTAGTTTCCTCGATGTTAAAGCTTTATGCCGGAGGGTGATTATTGCTATATGACATATAATCTTACCCAACAGGGTAAGGAGGAGAGATGTAGAAGAAGAGTTAGAAATAGGATTGGATATATACATGCATATTTCTTGCGAACATTGGCTGTTTTATATTTGATTTTTTAATTTTTTGTTCTATCAAGCATTCGTTCACCGAGTCCATAATGTTTTACTTTTCGATGACTGAAGAGTTTGTGAAATAGAACTCTTAGCGTAAGTTTTCTCTTTTTTTCCCTCTTCAGTCTTGCCCCAGCTTCTGAGGTTTCGTCAGCGACTGGTTCTGAAGTACATTCACAAGGTCGTATCTATCAAGAGACATATGGTTGTCAAATGAATGTCAATGATATGGAGATTGTACTTTCCATAATGAAGAATGCTGGATATAGTGAAGTCATCAATGTTCCTGAGAATGCTGAGGTCATTTTTATTAACACCTGTGCTATAAGGGACTATGCAGAGCATAAAGTGTGGCAGAGGCTAAATTATTTTTGGTTTCTAAAGAGGGAATGGAAGAAAAATGTTGCAACAGGCAGGTCACAATCCAAGCACCCTCCGAAAATAGTTGTATTGGGATGTATGGCTGAGAGGTTAAAAGACAAGATACTGGATGCGGATAAGATGGTTGATGTTGTGTGTGGCCCTGATGCTTACAGAGACTTGCCACGTTTACTCGAAGAAGTAGACTATGGTCAAAAGGGGATCAACACTCTTCTTTCACTTGAGGAGACTTATGCTGATATTAGTCCTGTTCGAATCTCAAAAAATTCTGTTACTGCTTTTGTTTCAGTGATGAGAGTTGCAATAATATGTGCTCATTCTGCATTGTTCCTTTTACAAGAGGTAGAGAGCGATCACGTCCAGTGGAATCAATAGTTAAGGAGGTGGCAGAGCTTTGGAAAGAAGGCGTGAAGGAGGTAACACTTCTTGGTCAGAATGTGAACAGCTACAATGATACATCTGGGATGGAAAAAGAAGTTGAGCCAGGAGCTAATTGGAGGCTTAGTGAAGGTTTTAACAGCATGTGTAAAGTGAAAAAAATGGGTTTGCGCTTTGCTGATCTCTTGGATCGACTTTCCTTAGAGTTTCCTGAGATGAGATTCAGATATACATCCCCACATCCTAAAGATTTCCCAGATGAGTTGTTATATATAATGCGAGATAGGCCCAATGTTTGCAAATATATCCATTTGCCTGCACAAACGGGGAATAGCGCAGTACTTGAAAGAATGCGTCGGGGATATACCAGAGAGGCATACTTAGATCTTGTGCAAAAGATTAGACAAATTATTCCGGATGTGGGATTAAGTAGTGATTTCATATGTGGTAAGTGATTCTCTTGTTATTTTAATTTTATAGCGTCCTTTATACCCATAACTTGATTAGACAATTTCCTTTGAAAGATGAAGAAGACTTGTTCCATACATTAGTATTTCTGAGAAGTATTTGGGTGAATAAAAATATGTGAAAATGCTAGACTTGCATTTCATGGTCTTTGACTCCCTGCAATGTATTTTTTGGGCATAATTTAAGCTTTCTAGAAGTGATCAAGGCAACAATAGAGGTGATCTTTATATGCAACAATAGAGGTGATCTTTTTATGTAACAATAGAGGTGGTCTTTATATTTTTACTTAAGATGATGGAAGATTAGATTATTAATCGTAGTCAAATTTAATTCTATGAGAGCTTTTGAACTTAATGTTTTGGTAAATATTCAAGTCTTATTATTACTCGGGCTCTTGTAAAGGCTGTAGTAGTACTTGTCCTCCTAGCCCCATGCTTGTACCTGTATGTCTGCCCTCACAGACGGTTGTAGCTAGTAGTTTGGTTCATATATGTCACAAATCATGCTTTGTATTTATGTGTTAGGTTGTCGATATAATTGTTGCATCACATACATTATAATATTGAACATGCGCCATTTTTGTATGTAAATATCTAAATTTGTTTGATTGAATGGTAAATGAGTTCCTCCTTCAATCTGTTATGAGAAGCTATAATTTCTATCCTGACAATCCTTTTTAGAGTGTGGCGGCACATTTCATTGATGTTCAGGTGTTTGACGCTCAGGGAGATATAATTCCTGGCAGACACCCATTATTTATGGCCTCTTTTCTTGAATTTACTTCACTCTGAAAATTTTTACCAGTCAGTGGTGCTGCTAGCTAATTATCTGGATTTATGTCTGTAGGTTTTTGCGGAGAAACTGAGGAAGAACATGCAGATACACTAACCCTGATGAAAGCTGTTGGTTATGATATGGCATACATGTTTGCATACAGCATGAGGGAGAGAACTCATGCCCATAGAAACTATGTCGATGATGTTCCTGAGGAAGTTAAGCAGAGGAGACTTACAGAACTTATTGAAGCTTTTCGAGAGAGCACAGGTCAATGTTATGATTCCCAAGTTGGGACTGTCCAACTTGTATTGGTTGAAGGGCCTAACAAGAAAGCTCCAGATACAGAGCTTGTTGGCAAAAGTGATAGAGGACATAGAGTTGCATTTGTAAATCGGCCTTTGCTGGATAGAGATAATGTTATCAGTGATAAGCGGAACCCAGTTGCTGGTGATTACGTAGAAGTTCAAATTTTGATATCTACACGAGCATCGCTCTTTGGAGAGGCACTTGCAGTAACTAAATTAAGCACATTTTTCTACAGGAAAATGATGTTTGCCCCGGTCAAACCCCGAAACAATTGAAACGGCGTCGTTTTGGCACTTATTTTTCTCATTTTAA
Source organism: Citrus x clementina (assembly GCF_000493195.1). Lineage (NCBI taxonomy): Eukaryota > Viridiplantae > Streptophyta > Magnoliopsida > Sapindales > Rutaceae > Citrus > Citrus x clementina. Next base: position 1,645,784 of record NW_006262075.1, on the reverse strand, counting down.
TTTGCTGAGAAACGATGTCATTTTGGCTTGCATAAAGTGCAAAAACAGAACTTTTCCTCTTCGTTTTCTTCACCCAGCTGCTTCTTCCTTTCCTCTTCGTTGCTGCAGAACCCTTAGTAACACAAACATCATTTTCCTTGCCAACGTAAAGAGTGAAAAAAAACAGAACCAGCTGCTTCTTCCTTCCTCTTCGGTCTCTTAATCCAACTGCTTCTTCCTCTTTGTTCTCTTAACAGAAACATCATTTTCCTTGGAGGGTGTTCATGATGGGTACTTTCCGGTGCCGGAGTTCAAGTATAGATTAGTTTCATGTAGGTTAAGGAAGCTGTTGTCGGAAAATCTAAAGGAAGAGCCAGTTTGTTCTGGGTGATGTTGAATTAATCGATGGTCATTTAAGTGTTTTTGAGAGATAATTAATTGTATTTTCTCTAAGATTTGTTTACAGGGCAAGAGAGAATATTAATTAACTATCGTTATGTAATCAGTGATGTGATGATAAATCTATGTAGATAAAGAGAAATTAAAGGAACGGACAGAGATTGTGCTTAGATTTGAAATCTGTCATTCCAAAAGCTTCCCCTTTTTCTTTTTTCCATGGGTTCTTGCTGTTTGGTGAAACGAGAACGAAGACAAAGAAACAACTTGGTTCTATTGCTGCTTTTGTGATTTATCCAAGCAAAACGTCGTCGTTTCATAGCGAATAAAAACAAAAAAATTAATAGACGAAACGATGTCGTTTTAGCCAGTTTCGGGGTTTGACCCGGGATTTGACCCGGGGCAAACATCAGTGTTGTTTTCTACAATGTGGATAAAGAAGCTGTTGCCTGTGCAAGAAGTTGAAATCTTTCTGCCTTTGAACATGACCTGATATTTATTTTTCAGCTTTTTCAATGAAATTATCCCAAGATTGCGGTAAAAATTAAGTTTGATGTAAATGATGTGGTAGGTTGCCTCTCGCCGAGAAAAAGCATTGATCGTGACAAATTGGGGTTAAGGTTTCGAGAGGTCATTCAAATGCAGCTGCAACTTTGAAACCGCTTTAGTTGAGTCATTTAATTGATGAATTACAGGAATGATAATAATATTCTTTCTTCTCTCCCCTTCTGCTTGTGGTGTTTGTCTTAACGAAGTCCGAATTCATTACCAAACTTTGCCCACCGTTCAACATTTTTCTATGTATTAATGTGCCCGAAATTGTCTTTACCTTACCCGAAAGTAATCTATATTATATCTCTATACCGCACCCAAGCTGCCCCATCTGAAAAATTTGATCATATGGACTTCAATTGCTTGCTGTAGATCTTCGAAAGAATATAGTATTGACTATTGATATCGACTTGGAATCATGCGTGACATAATCAAATTCCCATTATTCTTTGACCCAAACGAAAATCATGATTGGAAAATCATCAATAACAACTGTAGAAGGCATGTGCCTACTGATACATCACAACGTGATTGTATTGTATGCATGGTTCATTACCCCATTTTTTTAATTAAAAAAATTGAAAAAGAAAAGCTGGTCAACACACCCAATGGGCCTTATTCTTACACAATATAACCCCACTCCACATTCACATGCGAGAATTGGTGTCGGACCACTTGCTTCAATTGCAAGCATGTCAAATGGCGCATGGCGGCATTCCATTTGATGTATAAGTGCGCAGTGCAGAGAAAGAAAGAAGTGTAAGATTGGTTGTTGGGTCATGTCTGACAACAGTAACAATGACATCAAAAGATGGTGTGCATATACAAACAAACGCAATGAACTAATGTGCATGAAAGAGAGAGAGTCGATGGTGGTAACTGTGAGGGGGAATTCTGAAGCATGATGAAGACAAGACGATGGCATTTTGGTTCGATTTGTTACAAATATGTACAATAATGCAAAAGTTGATCAACCAGAGAAAATAAAAATAAAAGAGGGAAAGGAAGGGGGACAGCTGCTGACGATGACAATTTCGGCGCCGTCCGCCTATGGCCTATGGGCTTCCCTTATACAAGTGGTCACCGCAAAATCCACCACTGTCGTTGGCTAGACCTCTCCTCTTCAATTTCCTTGTTTGTTTTCTTTTCCCTTATCACATGTTTAAGCTTGCAAATGTTTTTTCCATAAGGAAATGAGTGTTGAGATTCTGAGATCAATTATATTAGCTTGGAAGAAATTTAGCTAATGGAGATGCATCAGTTTGGCTGCTTCTCTCTCTCTCTTAAAAAATATAATTAAAATTTAAAATTCTGAATTTAATCCTGGCTGCATGCATGTATAGATGTTGCAATTTTTTAATATTAGCTTTTGAAGGCCGACCACACTTTAATTACATACATAGAGAAAGTAACAACTGGACATAGTTATCTTGACAAAGGATCGGGTATCATTTCATTCGTTGTCGAAAATTCTTTAGTTACTTGACAATAAAAATGAATTAAATTAGGAGATTTTCTCGTAACTGTTAATGTATCCAACATTAATTCTAGCAATGTACTTTAAAATTGGGGTCCATATTCCATTGAATATTTAAGGGCATGGAACACTCAACCAAATCCATTGTAATAAATGGGGGAGTGGACTGGGGACCTATCTAAATGAAATGAAGACAAAATGAACAAGCGTGGCTCATTTGGTGCACCCAATATGGCCACCTCATTTAATGATAGCGGTAAAAGCTCTAGATCTTCTGAATCTCTCACCCAACATGTATGTGTATATATTTAGACATGTATTTACATACCCAAATCTCATTACTTGCCTTCATTTCTTCCATTGACTCTCTCCCACTCACAAAGTTAAAAATATAAAGCTGCATGGACTAATGAGAAGCTCAAAAATTAAAGTTGCAGGTCCAGTGAGTTGAGTTGAGTTCCATCTGATGATGATGATCAGAATGGGATGGATTTTGATGGGTGTGATTACTATAATTTCTGGATGGTTTTGGTATAGGAAGAAGAAGCAAACAATGGAGAAGAATAGCGGTGGAGTTCCAAAAGGGAATTTGGGTTGGCCTTTCATTGGGGAAACTCTAGATTTCATTGCCTGTGGTTACACTTCTCGCCCTGTCAGCTTCATGGACAAACGCAAATCCCTGTAAAGCTTTTTTCTCATCTACAGTCACTCCATTTTTGCCTTTTAATATTTCATGCATCGAGGGCTTTTTTTCTTGCTATCATCTTTTTCCTCTCTTCTGCTCAACAGATATATTTATTGTATTTGTCTTATTGTTTAATCAATCTTCTACTTCCTTTCCTTCTTTTTTTTTTTTGGTTGGGTTTAACCTTAACTGAAGATGATGAAGGGGAAAAAAAGGAGTAAATTATCAAAAATTAATCTAGAAATTGTTATCTTAATTTATCTTAGATGATGAAAGCCCTAGAGTGAAAAATCTATAGCTCATCTCTAGATATTTATTTCGCTGTTATGATTAGACAATGATCGTGTAGCTATTGTCATGCTTCAACTATGGTGATTAATGTAATTACTAGCTTAAATATATATTTACTTCTACTTACTCGCAAAAATACATAGATGGGTAGCCAGACCATTTAGTCGAGCTTTAGACTTACAAAAAAATTATAATTTCGTTTAGGTAGTTATTTGATTATTAAACAATAAACTTGAATAAAGTATTTGTTGAGGAAACTTTAAAAAAAAAAAAGTCCTATACTTTTACACAATATAAAAAGAAACAAGTCCAGTCATGTTAATTTGTAGATTGCATAGATATAAATCGTCATAATTTTATTGGGTTACGTTTTTTAAGCATAATAGTATCATAAAATCTTATCATTCTTTTTTTAAGACGTTTTATACGTCAGTTTCAAAAAAAAAAAAACGTTATAAGTCCACCAAATGATGTTAAACAATATTAATCAGAAATCAGAAGGGAAGGATTAATAAAAATAAAAAAAATACACTTCCCCTTCTGTTCTGTCCCAAAGGATATATTTGATACCCTTTTCGCTGAAGAGTAGGGCAGCTTGATGTGCACTCCATTTGATTGGAGGCGATAAAGATGGTACAAGTAAAGAAGTTTGTGCTATAAAAATTAATCACCTTTAAGTAATTGTGAAGCCCTTTTATTCTCTTTTTGCTTTACATCTTTCTTTTTAGGTGTAATTTTTTTCAATATATATATATAATCCTTTTTATTCTTGAACTATTATCATTATGGTGATTAACTGCCATCCAAGAGCTTTAATGATGGCATTAATTGATAACAACACATTGAGAGAAAAAGAGCAGTTGCAAGAATTGAAAGCAAGTAAAAACGTACTCTGCTGTAAGCCGCAGTAACTAGTCTTTGGACATTGAAAGTCCTATTGCTTGTTCAGACAGTAACCACAGCCCTAGCTAGCTTCTGTCTCGGCTTTCCAATGAGACGACCGTTTCCTTTAACCCATCTTCATCGCTGACTGCGATCAATGATGATGATCAAAACTAGTAAAAAAAATTAAAACAGATTCTTCTTGTGTCTTCTTTTCTTCTTTTTTAAAAAAAGAAATTATTTTGTTAATTTTGTGTCTCTCTACACTCTGCAGGTACGGCAAGGTGTTTAAAACACACATATTGGGAACACCGATCATCGTGTCCACAGATCCGGATGTTAACAAAGTGGTTTTGCAAAACCATGGCAATGTTTTTGTCCCTTCTTATCCCAAATCAATAAGAGAATTACTTGGAAAGTTCTCAATTCTTCAAATGAATGGAGCCCTTCAAAAAAGATTGCATGCACACATAGCTGGCTTCCTCAGATCACCACTACTCAAAGCCACTATCACTAAACATATTGAAACTTCTGTCAGACTCACCTTGGCTTCGTGGACTAAACACTCCCATCTTACGATATACGTTCAAGACGAAACCAAAAAGGTCATTTCGATTTTAGTATATCATTCATTAACTAGTATCTGTTGCTGTGTGGCGACAATACTTATATATGATACATAATTTGCTTGGTTAATATATATATACTTTTCAGATAACATTTGAAGTTTTGGTAAAAGTATTGATGAGCGTTGGTCCCGGTGAAGATCTAAACTTTCTCAAGAAAGAATTTGAAGAATTCCTCAAAGGTTTAATTTGCTTGCCAATCAAATTTCCTGGGACGAGGCTATATAAATCCTTGAAGGTAACTATAATTAACGAGAAAAACAAAACAAAAAAACACAACACAAATGCCTCAGCCTTAGGGTTTCATATCATAACTAATGTTTATGCTTGTTCATGAATCATGCAGGCAAAGGAGAGATTGTTAAAGATGGTGAGAAAGATTGTAGAGGAGAGAAAACTGACTATGGAGGAGATATCAGACGAAAGGGGCGTAGCTAAAGATGCAGTGGACGTGCTGTTACGTGATAATGGTGAAGCAAATGAGAAGCAATCTTTATCGTTGGATTTCATCAGTTCGAATATAATAGAGATGATGATCCCGGGGGAAGAAACTGTCCCCATGGCAATGACCTTAGCTGTCAAATTCCTAACTGACAGCCCCGTTGCTCTTAAGCAACTTACGGTACGTGTACTACTACTACCACTCCTACCATAACAAGGTGTATTGATCTTTTTCTTTTTGGAATTTTTGATCCAACGGTTAGGATCATTTTCTTTCTGCGGCTGTAAGATGTCCGCTAATGCGTTTGACTTTTTGTTTAAAAAGTCCCTTTCGTTAGACACACGATTGGAAACACGATTGAGATGGAGAGTTCGTGTGTAAGGACCCACGATGCATCAATAATATTATGACATCTTCTGGCCGTGCGATTAAGATTGAACGGCTTTTAGGTGAGGACCACCTATTAATTCCGTGTCTTTGCGAGTTGCGACCATTGGCTGTCATATAGTCGTGTCGGTTTTTTGTCGTCTTTCGGTAGTCTTTCTTCTTCTGACCAGTTGATTTTATCATCATCATCATCATCTTAATTTAAATTAATAATAAGAAATAAATTTTCGGAGATAACGTTAGACAATGTTGAAAATCTAAAAAATTAAAGGAAGTCGTTTTAAAATTCAAATCATTAGATAAAACACATAAATTCATATTAAGATCTTGATAACAGTGTTATCAGCTAATAAGTATGTTTGATCATGCAATAATACATATGAAGTTTTATGTTTTAAACCGGTTTCTGAAAATTACAAGCAAAAACTGTTAGTGAAATAATCTCTTTCAAATTAACAAGTGCTTTTCTAAAGAAATTATATCTTTGATTTGTCGAATAAAGAATTAATATTTCTTAGAGTCGAGTCTACAGCTTAATTATTAGTTAAGGGAAGAGATGTATTATAGGAGTTGTGCACTATACAAGGCGGTGGTGACTGGTGAGCCTAAGTTCGTGTTCATTATCCTTCTTATGCGAAAAGCTAGAAGACCTGGTTCTAAATGAGGCACACGTATGAGAGCTTCCAGTACATTAATTAGGGTTAGAATTAGATTAGATTAATATGTATTAACATAACAACTGTAGCATAAGCAAGTAGTGTTAGGTGTAGAGAAGCATAAAGAAAAAAAACGAGAGAATTTTATCCTCTCTCTCTATCCACTCACTTTCTCTCTCTCTACTCTTTTCTTCTTTAATTCTCTCCTCCTTCTCTTTGCCAAGCATTTTTCGTGGCATAAAAAGAAGGCAGTGGTCACGGTGAAAAACTAGCCATTAAAAGTGGGTCTCACCCTTAAAGAGGCCAAACTTGTAGCTGTAACCTTTTGGATCTTGCGACTTTAATTAAGATATGCCGCGGAAAGTAGGTAGGTGATAATCATGGCCTTTCTTTAACTTTAAGCAGTTCTCTGCTCTGATATTTTGTTTGATCAGTTTTATGCAGAAGAACACACTTTGGTTACAGATTATCTTTCTTGTGTAAGACTTCGGTGCTAAATATATATAGTACTGTATGTAATGTCATTGTGATGATCAATAGGAAGAGAACATGGAATTGAAGAGGCAGAAGACCAAGTCCTGTGCTGGTTACAGTTGGACAGACTACATTTCTTTGCCATTCACTCAAAATGTACGTTCGATTGGAATAATTAAAGAGACGAAAAAACTTACAGTTTATAGCTAGCACAAATAGTATGTTTTTTTATATATAAATATGCACCAACATACACTCATACATGCTGATTTTACACCCTGCCCCCCCCCCCCCCCCCCCCCGCCCGCCCCACTAGGTGATCAATGAAACCCTTAGAATGGCAAATATCATTAATGGGGTTTGGAGGAAAGCTCTCAAGGATGTGGAAATCAAAGGTTTGTTCATTAAAATTGCCAGCGTGCACATGCAGAGTTTCTTTATTAACTTCACATGCTTGCTTGCTATTTATGGATAATTTGCAGGCCATTTGATTCCAAAAGGATGGTGTGTCCTTACGTCATTTCTATCTGTTCACATGGATGAAGAAAATTATGATAACCCTTACCAGTTTGATCCATGGAGATGGGAGGTAATGTGCAATATTATGTGACTTGTGAAGTGCAAGATTTTTCTCTCAAGTCATTGTCAAAAACGAAAGTTAATTCCTTTCCATTTCATTATTAATTAATTATCACTAGATACGTAGAAAGATTCACACGCATGAATCAGGGATGAATGTACATGCATGTTTTGTTTGTTGATTTGCAGAAAATGGGAGCTGCTATTAACAACAATATCTTTACACCTTTTGGTGGGGGTCAGCGACTGTGTCCTGGCTTTGAATTATCTCGGCTCGAAATATCGATCTTCCTTCACCATCTTGTCACGACTTATGAGTAGTGATCTTTTGCATCCTGATCTTCCTTTTTATTAATTGGATGGCGTTATCAGAAGCCAACAGTTAAACCAGACTGTACTACAGTGGAAGTTGGGCAGTTAAATTGACCATTCTTTATTTGATTTTGATCCTATTTCTTCAGATGGGAGGCTGAAAACGACGACATTGTTTACTTTCCAACCGTCAAGTTGAAGAAGAGGCTGCCAATCAAAGTGATGAATTACCGTTAGATTTATCTTGCATGGTCCCCATCAAAAAGGAAAACGTGTACACGCTACTGATAACAAAAGTATATCAATCGATCACGATCGGAGGACTTATCCATGAGGGGGCATGCATGTCTATTTTCTCTGTTCTATTTTATACTACATGTAAAGCAAAGCGCTTGCTAAGAGATGGACTCCTTTCTTTAACAGAGAGATACATCATACATGAGGATATGGCTCTTTAATATATTGTTGGTTCTGGCGTCACCATCTGTTTTTCACATGGCGTGGCAGATGGCTCAAGGAAGGATCCTTGGGCCCCGTTTTCTATGCAAGCTCTTTAATCAATCGAAATTGAAATTCGTGCGGATGCGAGTTGGAACCTTTGGAATTTAACTGTAGTCTGATCTCCATCCATTTAAATTTTTATTTGTTTGATTTGACAATAACGTTTGTGGTGGGTTGCGAGTGGTTGGCAAAGGTCATATATGGCCTAGCCTCGGGGTGATTTGATCAAACACAAGGCCACATGCTTCACTTTAGCACCCCCTTCAATAATTTTGAGTCGGTGGAGCGCTATAGTACAACTTTTGTCCGGTGGCAATCACAGTAAGTACGAGCTTGTCCAATATCATCTTGGCATGCAGTACCGCATCTATTAGGTGCTTTGCCTTTTGCAATAGCTACAATGGGAAATATTTAAAGAAGATTCATGCCTAATTAACAGTACTTCTCTACTATTAGAAAGTAGATACTACAATTGCGTGCTTTCGACTTCTGTTAGCTACAAGGTTAGGACGGCAAATGGCTACGCATAATTGAAGTAAAAGATAATGCTGACTCGAAAGTATTTAAGCTTTGCGGCTTCAAATATCTAATCACATTCACGAGACTTTTCCACAAACTTTTTGCTTTTTTACTTCTGGAAGGTTATATTGAGATTACCGCAGAAACTATTTAACGCAAGGGGTCAATCCAATTAATTTCTTCCTACATTATAAGAACTTTTGCAGATGATCCATAGATTGATTTAAAAATTATGGGCCTGTGCTGGATAGAAATGGATTCCACGACGGAAGTTTACCGGTGTTGTTAAAGCAGACTTCAACATGACATGACAGATCTCAATTCTCAGATGTGCTACAGCTCACTTCATGTTCTCACAAGGCACCGTGATTGTATTACCAGCATCAATCATATCTAACACTCTTATTGGGGCACGTTTCATAAGTCACATTGTACTAAACTCCATTTCATATGTCGGAATGTATGAGCCTGGTTTAATTGGATTGGATAAGATATAATATGAAGAACTATATTTAGTTTTGGGGTGATGCTATCTTACATTTCATATAAGGTATAATTATTTCTACTGACTGTGGGCTCAAGTGGGACTCACGGCTCAATTTGTGAGATGCTAAATCTTACATGAAATATAAGATAACCAAATTCTTAATTATGTCTATTGAATTGTGTTTTACGCAGCACATTGTTTGATTCAATTGATTGAATTAACTTAGCAGAAATTAAATATAATAATACTAATTTATTAATTATTAGATGTTTAAATTAGTAAATAAAAGTGTAATATTTTATGTGTGACATATCATTTATAAATGAATCATATAGATGACGTGTCACACATATTTACAATAATTGGATGATAAACAGTTTATATATTCAAAATTTAGAATATATGTTGTAAGATTTTAACTCTGAAGTGAAAATTGAATAATGTATTGTGAGCAAAACTATGGTGCAACTGTGGTACCATACCACAGTTGCATCCAGCCGTTAGATCCAACTACAGTTGTTACCATAAGTTTGATCTAACGGATGGAAGCAACTGTGATATGGTACCACAATTGCACCATAGCTGGACCCATGTATTGTTTTATTGTTTATAACTTCATCATGTAGATGATATCACGCACAATTTACCGCACGTGAATGACATTTCAATTATAATTTTAGTACGTTGATGATGCGTTAAAACTTTAACGCTAAAGTAAAATTATATGACATGCATGTCGTCTATAACTTATTATATAGATGAAATGTTGAAAAAGTTTAACAAAATTGTATGATACATCTTTTTATTTTCAGCACAAAAATGACATAATGTATCATTAACGGGGGATACTGAGTGAATTAGTTTTAAAATGTTTTATTATTGACTTATTGGATTTTCTTTTTGAATAGATTAATTGGGTGGATTATTTAAATAAGGTTAACCTAAGTTTAATTATTATATATTAGTAAATATTAATAAAATGTTATATCTAATATTAAACAATTCCTATGATAAAAATGTAATAAAATGTAACACTTCAATAATTTTTTTATCTGATTTATAATTTTTATAGAGAAATAAATTTAATATTAAAGTTTTATTTCAACAATATAACGCCAGATTTGTAAAGAAGACAGAAGAAAAAAGAAGAAAACTCCACAATCTCTCTCTCTCTCTCTCTTTATTTTATTTTAACTTTTTTCCCTATTTTTTTTTCGTAATCTCTGTTTCTCTCTCTTTTTTTTTTTTCCTTTTCCTTTTCCCCTATTGTTCTTCATCTTCTCTTTCCTTCTTCTTCTTCTTTATTTCTTGTCCGTCTTCTTCTCCTCCATTTCGTCATATAAAAAATTATTGCTTTATAAAAATTATAAATTAACTAATAAGGACAAAATTGTCAATTTAATTTTCAGTATCCAAATTTGTTAATTTTAATGACAAACTTAACAGAGTTCATATTATTTTTAAAACATTTATCGGTTTTTTGATAAATGTTGAAACAAGTGTCACATAGATAACATTAAATAATGTCAAAACAATAAACTCTAAATAAGCAACCAAATTAAGCTAATATATAAAATTAATTAAAAAGTTCCTAAATATTATAAATTTTAATATAAATATGATCTTTTCAATTTCTTGCTCTTTAGAAAATTCAACCTCACATTTTGTTTCTTGTAGTCTCTAGTAACACCTTCGCGTGGGTAAGGATTAATTTTCAAAATAAATATTCGATGTAGACAACGAACTTTGAATTTTCTAACTTTTGTAACAATGTCCATCCAATCACACTATAATAGCATAAAATAAGTTTTTCAATCAACAATTTCTCTAACATTACATTATCGTATTGTTCATGCAAAATTTCAATACCGTTGTGGAAAACGACTTCTCATAATCTACTAACTGTTAAAAAATATCACAACAACCTTTTTGTCTTTTTTAGGGAAATCAAGGGAATCATATGAGATTGTATCAACGAGTGATTCTCTTTGCACGATAAGATCAAAAGAAGTCGGAGGAAACTCATGTTTCACAAAATTAATGTCAAAATATTTTTGTACTAGAGCACATTACTATGCATCTTTGAAAAACAGAAAACAATAAATAATACAACATTTAGAATACTTCAGTTAATTGGCGATGTCAAAGGTGGCGCTAATTTGAAACAAAGGGTGTTTTCACTATCACCTCTTGTTCGAAACCATGGGCCGACGCCGATCTGAGCTCAATTGGTAATAAGGCTTTGCTGATCAACTGTAATATGTCCATTATATATTAAAATAAATACTCATAATTTTCCCGTTAAAAAAAATAAATTAATGCACAACAAACCAAAAAAAAAAAAAGGGCGCAAAAGAGGTAAACAGGTCATTTAAGTTTTAATGACAGCACCGTTGCAGCCACCTCATCGCAAAATTTTCACCAGTGACAAGTGTGGCAACACCAGATTTTGAAGCATTTTCAACGACTCTCTCCAGTTGACATAAATAAATGCCTGATACATGGAAATTCAACCAAAAAAGAAAGAAAGAAAGAAAAACTTTAACACCAGCTTTCGTGTTTGATATCAGCATTTGTTAGCGAAAATATACCATTATGATCAAATCGGAAGGCTCAATTGAAACCTTATGGCTAGCTCATAGAGAAAGTGGCTCTATAGACTCTTTCCAATTAGCGACAATGTCTTGACGTTTTTAGCCGAAAATGGAACACCAATTTAACGAGAGGATGTTTGTAAGCCGCAAAAATCCATTAACAAGTCAGAAAGAACAAAAATGATAAGTTGTCAAAGTACGCCCCAAAAAAAAAGCGCAGCGCTGCCTCATTCGCTTTTTCTCGTTTCTTTTTTTTGACGCTCCCTTCATTAGAATTAGTAGGACTAATCGGCTATCCTGCAAATTATTTTCTTTTTCGCAATTACAAAAACCTAAATTAAATCAAATGTAAATTAAAAGCTTAAGGGAATAATTAGCTGGAGGACGCAAGCTGGCTCTTTTACGGCGAGGCTTGTCAACTGTTCTCCGCTCTGGAAATCGAGTATCAGTTAGGCTGTAGAAATTGCTGGAAATCGAGATCCATGGAGATTGGCGGGTTCAAAGAAGTTGAAAATCGGTTTTTAATAACGTATAGGAGTAGAAAAGGGGTGTCGCATGGAAGTTGATATTAGGGTTCTTGACAGGGGTCGAATAATGCATTTTGGGCTCCCAATCCCATTTGTTAACAGTCTTTGAATCTTCTTCCTGTTTGATGATAATGGCTGCCTATCAGTTTTCAGTATCATGTTATATAGTTACAATACAGAGTGGTTTTTAGAGAAGTTTTTTTTTTTTTTTTGAGAAAATATTCGATTTTAGTAGAATAGACACCCAATTATGAATGAAGTAACAAAAGTTACATAACACTAATGCTTGAAAATGCAACTTTTTAAGTAAAAATGCCTCAGTGGCCGGTGTTTTAGTTTTAGAGTTCAGCGTTAGAAAGGCTGTGTTAGTAATCCAGTTCAAACCTAACCCCAAAAAATTGGAAAAAAAAAATCGACTCCACTGGGGATCGAACCCAGAATCTCTGGTTCCGTAGACCAGCGCCTTATCCATTGGGCCATGGAGTCAATTTTGAATTTCAAATTTATCAATAATTTATTATAATACTAACATCCCAACAACAAAAACCGCGGTCAAATCTCCTAACCGTGAATCTTTAAGAAATTTCTCCATAACATAGTGCACCAATCAGTTCACTAATTTCGTAGAGTGAGGGATGTTAGTAATCAACATGCACATAACACTCACCAAAGCATTTTTACTTCCACCTTTCATTCACTACTTAGATAAGAATAAATATTTTGTTCGCTTCAAAACTTTGATCAAATAAGACTAACGAAAGAAAAGTTAAACAAAAGGAAACTGTTGCTGTGAACTGTATGCAGCAGCAGCAGCAGCAGCTGCATCGTCCGCATTATTTGGCACTGTTTTGTCGTGAAAGTAAATTCCAACTTGATTAAACAAGGAAAGCAAATGCAGCAACTCCTCGTTAGACAGCTTGCAAGGCCTCTTATCCTCAAACGCCGCAGATTTTAGAACCTGGGTAATCTTTTCCTTAAACAAGCTCATTTCCATTTCTGAGCAAGAAGATGAACACAAGTCGTCAACACCACTCGCCTCCTCATCATCGTCATCTTCCCCAGAATGACAACCATCATCACTTACAAAATTTTCGGTATTCGGACCCTTCTGTTTGGACAATCTCAAGAGCTCGATCACTTTCTTCTTCTGCTTAAACGTCGCGCCAAGTGTTTTGTTTTTCTTGCTAAAACAAGTCCTAGTAAAAGCCCGCCATTCATCAAGATTCACATCCGGTATTTCAGCTTTTGGCCTGATTATTACAACAGATGAATCAACTTTCGGGCAAGGAAGAAAGTCCCTCTTGCTTACATCCATAACAAACTCCACATCAGCCACCAACTTAACATTCACAGCCAATCTGTTAAACTCAGAGTCACCAGGACTCGCCAACAACCTCCTTGCAAACTCCTTTTGAAGAAGAAGCGTCGCGCTCCTAAACGACTTCGTTCCATACACTAATTTAGCCACAAGAGGAGAAGATATTCCATAAGGAATGTTCGCCACGACAAGATCAAATTGGGGAAACTCGGTCTTCAATGCATCTTTACTTATAACCTGCAATATCCAATGTGTATACAATAAAAAAGAACATCTACTTTAATAGCTCGTGATTTTCTGTGAGGCAATACATCGAATGGTTAACTTACATTGAGCCGATCATGAAACCCGCTATCAGCTGCCCGTCTGTTGAGAATTTCAACCATTCTCTCGTCGATTTCAATTGCGTGAACCTTTTTGGAAACTTCAAGAAGCTTGAGAGTGAGATTTCCGGTACCGGGTCCGATTTCTAAGACGGTGTCGTCTGGGTTAATGCTAGATTTTCGAACAATAGAGTCGAGGACTCGTTGGTTGGTGAGGATGTGTTGGCCCTTGCTTTTGTGGAAAAATATGTAATCTTCTTGATGTTTAATTGGGCTATGGATCTTTTTGTCATCGTCTTTGTTTTTGTGAGTGCATCGATTACTTGGCTTTGTACCAAGTTGTCTGACAGCTCGTTGCTGCTGGTAAAGGTAAATGAATCGAGTCAGAGACAGTGGAGTTGATCTTGTCTTGCGAAGCATCGAATTTTCATACACTTCACAACGTCAAAAGTTTTTCAAGTACGATTTTGAATGCACGCACGACCTACCAGAGATCGATAGAGATTGTGAGACAAATTATCGACTTTCCCCAACAGTTTGGCGCCAAAATGTTGGGATATCAATAAGGGCTTTTGCACGGCTAAAAGGTTTGAAGATAGGGAAAATGAATATTGGGCCGACTCTGATGGGCTGGGGCTTCATTTTAATTTGACCACTCAGTTTGTTACATCAGCCCGCTTTTTATTTGAAGGCCTTCGGCCGTCTTCCACTACTTCTTCGTCATCAAACAAAATCCTTGATACCCTCCTCGTCAACCATCTTGAAAATGAGAGATTAAAAGAATAGCTTGAGAAGAAAAATGGATGAAAAGCGCTTTGGTAGGCAAAAAAAGTTGCAGTGAGTTTCATAGATTTGACTTTTGAGAAATGAGGAAGAGAAACAAATTAAATGCAAAAGAAAATCATAGGCCAACTCTTGGAGGAAGGTTCAAGTTTTCGGGACAGATCTTTTGCATGATCGCCTTCTGACAATGTTGCTCGTAAAAGATTGTCTGTCGATGAAGATGTCCAATGTAATGAATCAAATGATCAACGACCAAGAGATTCTTTTCTTCACAATCTTGAAGCATAATCTGAATGAATGCAGTGACAAATATTCAAGTACGAATAAGCACATCTTTGGAAATCAGCAATAAGAGCTGTAAAAAGAATAAAAAAAGTATCGCGTAAACTCCAAAACAAAATAGACAAAAGTGAAAAATAATAATAATAATAATAATAATAAATTATTCAACTCACTAAAAAGTGAAAATGTTGTTATAACTTTGTTATTTGGCAAACTAATTGAATTATCCGCTTGCGCTAGGTTCTCATATCTTATTAAACAATGATTGTCAAATGTTTTAATTACTATATGATTAGAAATTCTGATTAATAACTATAGTAGGAGATAAATTTTGGGCTCTTGCAAAACCTGAACATTCATATACGTTAATAAGTAATGTAAAATATAAGAATAGTATAGATCTTATGCAAATGACATTATATGTATGGTGTATTTACCAATTCAACTATCTCTTGGTTAAAATCAAACCTTAAGCTTTAGGTATAGTTAATGGTAAATAAAATTGATAAATATTAGGGGGGTAAAAAGTAACCATTAACAGATTGACATGATATTAATGAGTTTTGAGGGTGACGAAGCTTTCTCTCGATTTGGGCTTTGAGAAACTCTTATGGTATTTGTGGACCAGAAAATCATGGGTTTAAAGTGGACCAGAAACTGAAACGTGCAATGACTTTTGCCTCCATAATAAGAAGAATGCATGCCGACGGATATTTGATTACATTTGAATTGATAGATCCCCACACATTCAACCACATGCAGTTATCCAAATACTTTTACCAAAAACAACACATTATGATTAGAGTATGGAACAACTAATTATTGTTTCTTGCTTAGTTCTGAAGTTAGAGCTATTTACATGTGACCTAAATCAATGTTGCGAGTAATTAGACAATTGTTTCATGCTAAATCATTGTGTGATTCATCTAATTAAATTTTATATTACTAATTCTGGGATGCATCAGTCAATATTTCAATTCCTTTTGTTTCTGGGTGCTAACCTTTTGGATTACAATTTACAAAAGAAACATAACCCAGAACATGGCGATATATATCAGGGAGCTAGACCAGGACAATCTTATATGACGGGCGAAATTATGTTAACCTTTTAAATAACAAAATTAAACAGAATTATGTCAGGGCTCTTAATCCGCCTAGTTAAGCAGGACATTAAAAAAGATGATCTGATTTTTGGTTTTATTGGTTCAAGTGATTATTCGAATGAACTATCAGTTTTATTTCTTAGCGATGAGGCATTTCTTCCTGTTATTAAATGAAACCAATGAGTTTTATCAGAATTTAATGTAACTCTTCTGCTTTCAAACGTTCGAGTCGACTTGATATAACTATGAATTGAAGTACTCCGAAACAATCAGATACTAATTTAGGCTTAAAGAAAATGAAAAAGAAAAACCCGGACACATTTTCTTAAATTGCTTTTAGCAAGGCCCTCAAAATGGCAGGCAAGTACCGTCTGCTGTCGTAACCTGTAATGGCACAAATTAATTAAGGTCTTATTTGATATTGGAATACTTTAATTTTTAAATTATAATTACTGTAAAAAAATAAATTTTCTATGATAATTTATAATAAATATAAATTTTGACAAGATTATTAAAAATATAATAAATTTTCTATGATATAAGTAAAAAATTATATCAACATAACTTTCAAAATACAATAGTTAATATTTAACAAATATTTTAGTGCCATAACTTTTAAGCTTCTACTGTCCGACCGCAATTTTAAATGCAACATGATTAAACTTTTTTTAGTTTACCGTTATTATTGGCGGCAAATTGGCGTTATAGCAACGGTTTTATTCAAGTTAATCATTTGGATTTAGAGAATTGGAAGAGTGATGGTCCCTCAAAAAGGAAAAGAAAGCAAAAGGATTGCAGAATCCAATCTGCTTTATCGGTGTGGTATGGTTGAAGGAATAAAAAGGGAGAAACTAGTGGTGACGAAGAGGAGAAAAGCAAAAGATTTTGTGATATAATTATGCCATGGAACCCTGAGACTGAAAATGATAAAAAAAAAGAGCCAACACATTGGCCCCCAAAGTGTGAAGAAACTCACCCGTCGCGTATGGATAATCATGAGCATAAAAGGTACATTATATGAGTAAATCTTTATCTTACGTTATGTAATGAAGCATTGGCATCCAATAATCTTGATGAATCAAATTCCTCCACTTTTCATGGCTTTTCTTTTATGGGGGTTTTTTTTTTTTTTTTGGTACAACGTCCTTAATTAATTTCATGGCTTTAACGGTAATTACAGACATGTGCTAGTTAATCATTATATCTATCGACGGATATTTACCTACTCAAAACTGTCCTCCATTTTCTACTTTTCTAACGGATAATTTATGTGGCAAATGGATACATAGAGACATCTGAATATTCTATGAGTCACAACTTTTTAAAGTTTTTGATAATTCTCTTGGTATTATATATTTGGATTCTTTTCATTTGTTACATTAAACAAATGTGATGTCACGATCGAATTAATATTCGTCTAATTTGGTTTTAACCCCTATCGAGCATTAAAGAAGCAAAGTTTACACTTCGCACAATAAAGATGCATCCACATTTATAGTATCTAGTCATTTTGATGAACATTTCAATATTTAGTAATAAAAAAAGCAGAGTGAGCAAAAAATACTCAAAAATCTACTTGAATTGAACTTAATTGACTCGGTTTGGTTCTCTAAAAATTGGGAAAAAAAAAAGTTGAAAACTTAAATGAATTTTTTTAGGATGATTCAAGTTTGAATCAGTTCCAAATTTTTGGGACCGATCATAATTCCACATGGCCCCAATACAAATGATTGATTATTTGTTCTTGTGGAAATAAAAATGTGTGGTTTGAGACTTTGAATCACAAAGTGTTATCATAACAAATTCATTTGGTTTATTAGTTATCCCACAAAATTTGGTTTTTAGGGTGCAAATAGTGAAACAATGTCAATTTCTACGATGTTTAAGTAGAGCCAGCAAAATGGATCATCGGGTCGTATTCGTGTTATGTCAAATTTAGGCCGACTCAGACACGTTCTATTTAATAATCATGTCAAAATATTAAAATTAAAACCCGATACGGAACCCATTTAAGATCTATATATTTAACAAATATTATATATATGTTAAATGTTTTATACATACATATACACGCGCGCGTGCACACACACACATATATAAACATGTATGTATGCATGTATATTTTATATCGATATTATAAAATATATGTGTGTCTTAATATTTTGCACACTTATACTATTAACGTTCTAAATCTATATAATATTGTAAATAAACTATTGTGTATATGTCCATCCTTTTAAAAAAATAAAAAAAGAAAGATTATATCTATTATTTAAGTTTTAATGATAAAAATTTAGAAATTAATTTAAAATAGGAAAAGAGAGGAAAGGAAAGCTTCTGTAGTCAAAAAGTAAAAAAAAGTAAATTTTAAGGAAAGCGCCTTAATTGTCTTGAAATGCTTTTTGACGTTGGTAAAAACACACCAACCAAACCCTAACCAGTGGTCTGAGCCTCCCGTATTTCTGTTTGTGCTGAGTTCGTTTATTTCACGCACAAAGAAGTCGCGTGCAATGGGTAATATCCTAAAATCACGTGCAAGACGCAGGAGCACTAGGTAATGGAATCTTTGTTGGATTGGATCCTATGTCATGTTCATGGCCACGTGGTCGATTTAGCACCTTTGACTTGCATCAGCTTTTTGTTTTCCCATTTTACGCTGGCGATGCGAGCGGAGAGCGGAGAGAATCAGCACGAGACGAGATCAATGGCAATGAGAAAAGAGAAAAAATGAGAGAAAAAAATGGGTTAATTTTAATTTTATTTAATTAAACAGTCGTGATTTTTAAATTACAGTACAATATAGTCTCTATAAATTGAGATTATACAAAACCTATTAATTAAAAATGATATTTATTAATTGATAAATTAATAATCTATTAATTTATGAGTTGTGTTATACATCTTAAATTATCTATTTTAAAAGACATATAAAATAATATGACATTCATGAATTGATTGGCGAGACAATATAATGAATTCACTTGGATTTTGTAAAGAATTATCAATTACTTAATGAATGATACATTATTTAGAATGAAATTTGAGATAAAAATTTGAGATGTCTATAATTGAGTGTATTTACAATTCAATTAACATATATTTAATCAACCAAAAATTTATTGTACTGTATGATACAATAATTTTGGATTCATAGCATCAACAGTATTTCATAATTTTTTATTACAACCGTAGAATTTTAACTCCAAAACTTCTAATTATAATAAAAAAATACAAATGAAATCCAACATAGATTTAAATTTCAATTAAAAAAAGTAACAATAAAATTATATTTTTAAATTTAGCAAAGTGATATGGTTGGAACCAATTTATTTATTGTTATATAAGTTTTTTTTTAAATATTATCTTCTTAATTTATCACTTATTAATTTTGCCTATTAACCCATTCTGGATTGTAAAAGAATTTTATGTAATAAAAGTTATTAATTTATCGATTATTAAGTGTCATTTGATAAATATTTATTATTAGAGAGCTGCTACCTTACATTAAATGTAAGGTACAACCCTCTCACTAACGGTAGATTTTAGTAGAGCCCACAAATAAATTGTGTGAGGGAATGTATCTTACTTTGACGTAAGGGAGCAAAATTCTTATTATTATGACTTGAAGGGTAATTTTTAAAAACCTCCCTTGAGGTTTGGGCTTGTTGCAAGTAGATGGCGATAATTTATTTATTTGTAAAAAGCCCCTTACCGTTAGTTAATTTTAACATTGACCGTTAGTTGACTGTGCAAAGACAATATTACCCTTAACAATAGTTTTTAAAGTTCCTACAAAAAGGATAAAATTAAAAACTTAAAAAATCTTCTTTAAATTATTGATATTTCCTTAAAGTTCCTACAAAAAAAATAAAATTAAAAATTTAAAAATGAAATAGTCATAATCTTTACCTATGATATTGTAAATCTTTGAAATTGACAAGGATAAAATTGTCAAAAAATAGGGTTTGTACTTTTCGCGTCAATAATTTTAGTTTTTTTTTAGTTATGTCAGTTTACAAATTATTGTTAAGAGTAATATTGTCTTTGTACAATCAACTAACGGTCAATGTTAAAATTAACTGACGGTAGGAGATTTTTTATAAATAAACAGATTCTCACCATCTACTTGCAACAAACCAAAACCTCAAGAGAGGTTTTTAAAAATTACCCTGACTTGAAAATTAAATTAGTTTTATGTACTTTTTTATACGGTAAAATTAAATAATATCTTTATAATTTTTGTTAAAATTGTTATTAAAAGTTGTAGAGTACAGCGTCACTTAGCTTAGACAATTCCTTGACGGCGCTTCAGCAGGATGCCAAGTGGATGAGATATTCCGCTGGGGATTGAAAGGGTAAAATCGACAGCTAGGACTAACGGAAAAGTTTCATACCGACGTTAACGGAAGAGAATCTTAAACGTCGCGAGTCCTCAGCGAATCACAGATGGAAACGTAGTGATGGAGTCTAACGGCGTCTATCTGTCATGTTTAAAGTGATAGATGTCATATTGACATTCACGGTCTCTTTGGTCCTAAGGGCAATCATGCATGACACGAGCACCGACGCTTAGGTTTTGTCACGGGCCCACAAAGAACGACAGCCACGCCTGTGCTACCCCCTGTCACGTGTACCATCACCCACCCGCCAGCCAATCAAGCGGTCGCGTAACTTCTTCGTTTGCTTTCACGATCTCGTTTTGGCCCGCTGGTGGACAGCCCGATCCATCTCCTTAATCATCCCTCCTAAACGTCTCTCTAATAGTAATTAGAAACTTGATCAATAATTACATAAACGGCACCGTCACAGTGCCTCTTTTTTGTCTCTCATAATTTGCTGTCATCGTGACCGTTTAATAATGGGCAGAGAGAAAGAAGATGTGATAAGTGGGGTCCACATGTGTTAGTGCTTTGAGGTAGGTGTTATGTACGGTGCAGAATAGACTTTTGTCCCTTATTAAATAAAATTCTTCCTTCCAATAAAATAAAATTCTTACTTCTGGAAGAATTTCCGGCTCATACATACATACATACGTACATATATATACAATTCATTCTAATTTAATATGGACGTCGAAATTTTTTATTGAAGTTTCTTAAATTCTAACTTCTGTTATTTATACAATATATATGCTCTTTGTCCTATCAATATATAACGAAAAACACATCAATTTGATTTTATTATTGAGTTGTTATTTTTTGTGTGAAGAAATAGAATACCGATAATATTTTATCAAAGAAAGTTTTTTATTTTATTTTATTTATTATATAATTTAATGGGACCAATTTCTTCTACTCTGAGTGAAGTTCAAATCACATATTTTTTCTTTTCAGATAAGAAATTTTATCAACTAAATTAAATGATATGTGAATGGAAGCTAAATTAATCTTTGATTGACTTCAAATTCCTCATTTTGTTAATTATTTATTTTATTGGTACTAATAAAATATTAGAATCACACATTTCATCTCTTGCTTAAATTAACGCACTCCCTATTACCGTTTTAAGAAATGAACCATGACTGTTAACTTTTGATTTATAAATTATGTGTAAAACAATATGATCGTAACAAAATCCAAAATTTGTGGGCGGAAGGGACACGACTAAGGAATTGATTGAAAGGCAAACATAAGCTTCTTTTGACGGTCTTTTAGGAAAATGCTGAAACCGAGGTGAGACGAAAGAACCTATTCTATTATGACAAGTGGACACGAAACATTATAGCTTTACGCAACCATATTGGTACATCTTCGCACATGAAAACATCTTAATTGAAAGAGAATGACGCAGTGCTCCGTGTTATGCCCACCCCTACTCAATGGATCTCCGTAATAGAACGATATATAGGGTCCGGCTACAGTACAACGGTGATACAGTATCACCGTTATACTTAACCATTAGATCCACTTAGATAAATGAATCTAGTAAAATCTAACGGTTGGATAATTTTCTCCCCATATATAACCAACATTTCTTTTTCTCTTCTTTTCCTTTTTCTTTTTTTTCAATCTTCATATAATGTTTCGAGCAGGCCAGGCTGCAGTCTAGTAATTTCTGAATACTATTCGGTACATTTTAATTAATGACTGGTTGACATGCATAATATTTAATTCCAGTGCAGTGGCTGACCAAACTCTATGACTATAAATATAAAACTCCGAAATCTGCGGTGAGAGTTGGGTGACCAATTGAAGTAGGGGTTAGATTTGCGAACATGGCCCCATTGTCTCGGGTCTCCGTCCATTTCGCCGTTGAAAGCTATAAATTATAAACGAAAGCAAAAGACAAACAAAGTGCAACGATACATAAAGGAACCTAGCTAACCCACTTCATTAAAACCGAGCCAACCCACTTAATTATCTCGCTTTGTTAGCTAATGCCCACGCACCTACACCAGTTTTGTGATCTGCTCAAAGCATGCCACGTGGGGACTTATTGTGAGCAATTAAAGATAGTGACCGATTATCTAATCTGTCTCAGTTGACTCTAATCACACTTTCTAAATCTGCATTGGTTCGATGAAAAAGCACAAGTGATGTGATAAAGTATGCACGATAGCATTATTATAATGTAAAGTTAGGGTAATTTTTAGGGACCTCCCCTGAAGTTTGGTGTATTAACACTTAGATAGAATGTATTGCTGTAATTACAGATATTTTCCCTACCGTTAGTTATCAGTTAGTTTGACTGTTAGTGGACTGTTAAAATTACTAAAATAACCTTCTCGCAAAAATAATAAATCAGAACCCACGGAAAAAGCTCAGCGGCAACTATGAACCTCCACCTGGATCTGGACCCATAGCACTGAGATAAGCAGCTAATTCAACATCTTCTGAGTATCCGATGCCACTCTTGTTCCCCCAGTCCCTCTGACTACCCAGGATCTGACGCCAAGGCGACCCGAGCTCCTCATCTCAATATTCTCTTCCATCTCCAACTAAGCAGCATCAGAATCAACAAAATATTTGAAAACCCACTTCAATAAAATGGTCATTGATGCTTTGATGGTGTGTATTGGGTATAAAGAGGCTCTGTCGCAGACTGGAGCTGGAGCTGGAGCTGAGCTGAGTTGACCCGTTGAGCCAATTGCGTTTGCAGTGTCCATGTGTAAGCGTATATTGTATAACAATAACGAAGCAGTTTTTAATTTCTTATGTTCCACCGATGGGGAAAGTGGGTTTACTATTATAGGAGTATTGTCTATTGTGATTGGTTGGGTCTTTTGTGAACTGTGGGCTGGTTTCTTTTCAAGTGAATAGACTAACACAACAAACGATTCAAAGCAAAATAATAATTGGCGGGGTGTCATGCCAGTCAATCCGAGTTGGAATCATCATCAGTGGCTCAAGGGTGATGGCAGCGGCAGTTGGATGGCGTCGGCGATGGCCAAAGTGGCGACGGCAGGGTATTAGTTTTTGTGAGACAAGCCGTGCTCTTGGGTTAATATTTGGCGGTGGACGGAGCTAATTCAGAGGCTGCAGTGAATGGGGTTGGTTGCCAGCGCGAAGAGGGGACTCCGGCAGTGGCAAAGCACCACAACCGGCTGCTGGTGGAGCCGTGGCCAGCTGGTCAAGGCTGGGCAAGCAAGTTGGTCAAATTTTTTGTCTATCGGATAAAAATATTTTTTTTTAAATATGCTTTTACATAATTATCCTTTTATACTGACGTTTTATGTATTTTTATACTAACGGTAGGGGAGGTTTCTGTAATTACAGCAATACATTCCATCTATGTGTTAATACACCAAACCTCAAGGGAGGTCACTAAAAATTACCCTGTAAAGTTAGAGCCTCTGGTAATGCGACAACAAGAAAAGAGCATCTTTACATTCTCCATCTCTCAATTTTGAGGTACATTATACTGTAACTATCGTACAGTTTTTTTTATCATTAATGTATTAAAGCAACATTAATGATCATTTAATTAAAAAAAGCTAACATTAATTACTTTCTGCATTTTTTTTCTTTTTCTTTTTCTTTTTCCCAGCTGAATATACGGTTTTCACATGGATAGCTGGCTAAATGGCAAACAAAATACTGGTGACATAATCATGTTCTTGTTAAAATTAATAATTAGAATATTAATTCGTTTAGAAGGTTCCTCTCAGTCTACACTGATACGCTGCACCGCTGAGAAAATAAATACTACACCAGGCAGCAAATAATTTTCTTTTGGCCAATAGATACTTATCATGCACATATATATATATATTACTCTATTTTATTTTTCTTAAAAAATTAAAAATATCGTTGAAATATCTCTGTTAGATAAATTTTAAAATTATTAAAGAAGAACGCAATTGAATATTATTGAATGGAAGTGACAGCTAGTGGGTTGGACAAAAATCAAAGAGATACGAGATCTAATGAGAGACCAAAAAAAAAAAAAAAAAAAGAAGATGGAGAACCTTCATTTGGGAAGATGAATTGAGACAAATATAGTCACTATGCAGTGCAAGATTTTTTTTTTAATTTTTTTAATATGTGTTGTATGTTTTGTAGAAGGAAAAAAAAAAGGTTACTCAAAATCTGAAAGATTTAACTAAAGCACTTGGAAAAAATACAATTGAATTTTTTGATTTGAGAGATAAAGCTGCTAGTGTATTCTAGCTTTATTGATAATTTTTTTCCCCTTAAAAAAATAAAAAATAAAAAGTAGAAAAAAGGAGATGGATTTGAGGGAAGGATGGTTGCGTAGGAGGACTCCAGCGTCCGTGTTCGGCTGGAAGTGTTAATTGTGGACCATTGAAAGACCCGAGCCAAGACAACAGCAGCAATTGGAGCGTTCCATCTAACATTTTTCTCGTTAGTACTATAATGCCCCTGGTCAGCGATCATATTGACGAGTCAAACCCCCTTCAAAATGAATCGTATAATATATGAAGACCACTGTCGGCTGCGGAGGCTTTCTGGAATACTATTAGGTTAAATTTGCCCCTTATTGTTGATGCACATGTCCTGCTTTGGTGCTGAGCATCCGTGGTATGAAAAAGAGTATATATATATATATATATATATATATATATATATATATGACACTTCGAATATTTTAAAAAAAAAAGGGGTTAAAATTTGGATTACGGAAAACTTTAAAAATATAATTGTATTTAATGTTTTATAGCATTATTTACAGTGTAGATGAATCTTGTAGCACGTACTTTTTTATAAACACTAATTCATGCAAAGCTTGATTAATTTCTGAGTTAATAAGAGAGAACCCAGATACCAAGATCATAAAAAACAGCCTCCCAAAGCATCCTTTAATTAGCTTTACTGATTTCTGTTAACGCGTGCCGGACACTCACCAATAAGATCACAGGTTTCCTCTTAATCTGACTAAGAACAAGCTGTTAAAAGGTAGTCAATTTTATTTAACTGTTTGTGGGTCGGTTGCTGTCGTCGGGTCGCAAAATTTTACTGCGGCTCACTCTCAGGTCCTAAGGCAAAGCCACGCAGTCATCACAGTGGACACGTGTGAAGTGAGCGAGTGAAAGCTGTACTGTCTTTGTTGTGTTCTCGTCTGTAATAATGTACAGATTGTGGATATCAAGATCACCTATAAATAAATTAGTTGTCTGCTCAGAGTTTCAGTCCCCAGAGTAAAGTAAGGCAACCGCAATGGACCCTCTATAGCTCTTGCCTTACGACATTAAGCCAAGTAGACCTCCACGACCGTCACGCCCCTTCTCACGCTCTATCATTTCTTTTTCTTTTAATCTTTAGCTTTCAATTTTCCCTCCACCGCCAATCTAGAAAAACCAGAGTTTTGTTTTTTTTGGCTTGTGAGCAAGCGAAGCTGAGATTGAAGAGGAAAAATGGCAGCTTTATTTGTTTACAGGATGCTCATTGTGTTTTGCCTGAGCTTGTGCTTGTGTTGTCATCATATACATTGCAGTGTCACCTACGATAGAAAGGCTTTACTGATTAATGGGCAAAGAAGAATCCTTTTCTCTGGTTCTATCCATTACCCAAGAAGCACCCCTGACGTAAGCAACGGTTCTTTTGCCGTTTGTGTTGTGTGTCTTTCTTTTAAAATATTAATGTTTCTGGTTTCTGATTTCTTTTGTTGATTATGAATTTTGGTGACAGATGTGGGAAGATCTTATACAGAAGGCAAAAGATGGAGGTCTTGATGTGATTGAAACTTATGTTTTCTGGAATGTGCATGAGCCGTCTCCTGGAAATGTAACTTAAACCTTACTTGTTTTCTGTTTTCAATCTTCTTTATTCTTGGTTTCTAATTCCTTCTGTGTGGATTGCAGTATAATTTTGAAGGGAGATATGATCTGGTCAGATTCATCAAAACGATAAAAAAAGCTGGGCTTTATGCTCATCTTCGCATTGGACCTTATGTTTGTGCTGAATGGAATTTTGGGTACTCACAACAATCTAGATCTATATTTCCCTCTTTGCTTATTTCCCCCATCTTTGGTTTCTTGTTTCACTTTTACTAATTTAGTCATTTACATTATTATTTTGCTGCTAATATTTTTCTGTATGTGGCATGTGTAGAGGATTCCCTGTCTGGTTAAAGTATGTCCCCGGCATCAGTTTCAGAACAGACAATGAACCCTTCAAGGTCAATTTTTCTTTCTTCACTTGGATGAATTACTTTTATTTTTTATTTTTTAATATTTGTTATTTTTTTCCTTCTTTGAACTGCATGACAAAATCAAAATGTGAGTAAAATTACAAAACCTCTTGAATTATATGCTGTTTAGTGTAACACCATTAAAAATAATTGCAGAGGGCAATGCAAGGCTTCACTGAAAAGATTGTGAATCTGATGAAGAGTGAAAATTTGTTTGAGTCCCAGGGCGGCCCCATTATCCTCTCTCAGGTTGTTTTCCTGGGGTTTTTGTCTTTTCTATTTTCACGCATTTTCTTTACTAGTGTATTTTATTTTACAATTTGCTTTTGATTTGGATATTTATTGCTCTAATAATTTAAATTTCTCCCAGCTAGATGGATTTAGTTACCCTGGTCATTAAGATTTTTTTTTTGGGGCCTTTTCTGGTCGGTGCAGATTGAGAATGAGTATGGGGCACAAAGTAAGCAGCTTGGGGCTGCAGGGCATAATTATATGACTTGGGCAGCCAAGATGGCTGTTGAAATGGGAACAGGAGTCCCCTGGGTGATGTGCAAGGAAGAAGATGCCCCAGATCCAGTGGTGAGTGGACTCACACTTAAAGCATCAGAGTTGTATTCTGTATTTAGCTTTCTCTGCTCTCTGTTACATATAAAATATAAGAGTCTTGATTAGTTATGATATCCTTTAGTAGTTGTTCTTTTTGCCATGTGCTTTCATGTTTGAAGAACAGTGAAAGTAACTTAGCATTAGAATGGATTAATGTGACAACCCTAAAACTTAGCATTAGAATGGATTAATTTGACAACCCTAACAGAAGGAACTTGTAAGTAGTTGTTTTGAAAAATAATTCAATCTTGTGGTGATGAGTTTGTATCCCATCTTCGTGTAACAGATAAATTCATGCAATGGTTTTTACTGTGATGCATTCACTCCGAACCAACCATATAAGCCTACAATATGGACAGAAGCTTGGAGTGGCTGGTATGTGTGTATTTTTGTTTTGCTTTGTAACTTCAAATTAAATTTAATATAAAATTAAAATTTACTGATGCATTTCTTTCTTTCATGTGAAGGTTTACTGAGTTTGGTGGCCCCATTCATCAACGTCCCGTTCAGGATTTGGCATTTGCAGCTGCACGATTCATACAGAAAGGAGGATCCTTTATTAACTATTACATGGTTGGTCTTTTTACCATAGAATTCTTCCTTGGTATGATGCAGTTGACAATGTGAGAAGATAATCCATTCCGTTGTATGTAAAACAGTATCATGGAGGGACCAATTTTGGACGCTCAGCTGGAGGCCCTTTCATCACCACCAGCTATGATTATGATGCGCCAATAGATGAGTATGGTAAGAAATTAGGTTCCAAAGCTTATCTCCAAATTGCTGATGTTTTTAAGTTGCTCTTGCTTAAATGATTAACCTGTCCAAAATAGTAAAAGAAAGAAATAGAAAAGACTGAAGGATTTGATGGTCAATAAGATTTGAAATTGTGACCAATATGGATCTGTCAAACCGCTCATTTTTGCTAATAAATATTTTATTATGCAATATTTAATTTTCTTTTTGGACAATGTGTATTGCAAAATCCATACTTTACCACTTGCAAGATAGCCGTGGACATTGCTGATATTTATTATCATATTGATATACTGCTCACCTGAAATTTGGAAATGTAGCTAACTGCCTTACTGCAAAACTTGATAGGTCTGATAAGGCAGCCAAAGTACGGTCATCTGAAGGAGCTTCATAGGGCTATTAAAATGTGTGAGCGAGCTTTGGTTTCTGCTGATCCTATTGTTACTTCATTGGGAGGTTTTCAACAGGTCTTCCTTTGTAACTTGAACACCTCATCACCCTACCCTCTGGTTTGAAAGTTGTGTCATTTAATAAATTTACTAAATCCCATCATTTGTTGTCATTTTCCAGGCTCATGTATATTCCTCAGAATCTGGCGATTGCGCAGCTTTTCTCTCAAACTATGATACAAAGTCTGCTGCAAGGGTGTTGTTCAATAACATGCACTATAACTTGCCTCCTTGGTCCATCAGTGTCCTCCCTGATTGCAGAAATGTAGTCTTTAATACTGCTAAGGTATTCAAATTTAAAACTTAGAGAAAAATGGAATCTTTAGTGAAAATTTGCAGTAGATGGCAGATGAGCCCACTCAGGACTGATATCTTCTATGTTCATCCGCTAGCTAAATGATAATCTTCTTGTTCCTCCTTTTCAGGTTGGAGTTCAGACATCACAAATGGAAATGCTGCCAGCAAACGCTGAGATGTTCTCATGGGAGAGTTATTTTGAGGATATCTCTTCACTGGACGACAGCTCAACCTTCACCACTCAGGGTCTTCTGGAGCAAATAAATGTAACTAGGGATGCTAGTGATTATCTTTGGTACATAACTAGGTGAGACTGAACCCCAAGTCACTGTACATGCCTCACTAATGTTAATATTTCAGTGCTTCTTTATTATTTCTTCTTTTTACTTTTGATGAGTTTAATTTTTTCAGTGCTTGAAGATTATTCAGATACTTTGCTGTTACATGCATGTTTAATAAATTCCATTCTCTCTGTGACCAGTGTTGATATTGGCTCATCTGAATCCTTCCTGCATGGAGGGGAACTCCCCACTCTCATTGTTCAGTCGACTGGCCATGCTTTGCATATTTTCATTAATGGGCAACTTTCAGGTATATTATTTTTGCCATAACTTTAGAGAGTGCCCTTCCATCTGATTAGAATTGTGGATTAACATGCATTGCTACAGGTTCTGCCTTTGGAACCAGAGAGGCTAGGAAATTCATGTACACTGGCAAGGTGAATCTGCGAGCAGGAAGAAACAAAATTGCACTGCTGAGCGTTGCTGTTGGATTGCCAGTTAGTTCATCTTCCTTGCATTCTTTAAATTAATTTACTCTTCCTTTTTCCTGCAAAATTTGGAAATTTCAGTGATGGAAATAGTAATTTATACGAGGCACTGTTTACAACCATGTATTAAAGACCAAAGAGATTGGAGACTCTCGAACCCGTGCCTGTTACCATAGACCATATCTGAACCTATGATAACTTGGCCAGTCCATGCTTTTTTTAGTTGGTGGAGTTTAGCTAATTAAAAAGATGATTTATAAGAAAATTGGTGGAAAGTAAGCTATCATAAACACACTGTAAATTTTTGGTATTCAATTTAATAAATTATGCAATCCTTGTACTTCTCACATGGACTTCCCTAACGTTTGATAGTAAAAGGTCCTACTTTGTGTATGAAGGAAGAAAGAAAATTACTACCTCACAAAATGTTCTGTTTGAGTAGAATTTTAATCTGTAGGACATTTTATTAAAGGGATAAAAGAAAGCCATTTCCAGTTTTATTAAAGGCACAAAATGGAAGATCAGAGAAGATGATGACAGTTTTAACCATTTTGATTTTATTGCAAAACTGATAATGATTTTTGTCATCATGAAGAATGTGGGGGGACACTATGAGACTTGGAACACAGGAATCCTTGGCCCAGTTGCACTACATGGCCTTGATCAGGGAAAATGGGACTTATCCTGGCAGAAATGGACTTATCAGGTCAATAATTCTTACTTCTGTAGTTCTTATTTTTCTACCATTGATTTTCAGAGTATTCTCATTATGGCTGTCTCCTTGAACAGGTTGGTCTAAGAGGAGAGGCTATGAATCTTGTGTCTCCAAATGGTATCTCTTCAGTTGAGTGGATGCAGGCATCATTGGCTGTACAAAGGCAGCAGCCATTGATGTGGCATAAGGTATAAAACAGAAAATGACAGTTTGTAATTCTGGTGGATAATTCTTGTTTATGAAATCCAACCATGTTTCTTAATTTTGTAGGCATATTTTAATGCACCTGAAGGTGATGAGCCTTTAGCTTTGGACATGGAGGGTATGGGCAAGGGTCAAATATGGATTAATGGCCAAAGTGTTGGCAGATATTGGACTGCATATGCTAAGGGAGATTGCAATGGTTGCAATTATGTTGGAGGATATAGACCTACAAAATGTCAACTAGGTTGCGGGCAACCAACCCAAAGATGGTAACTATTCATACAGCAGAATTGCATGACAATATTTGTACTGTATGTAAAACACCAATATAACGTAATGACCGAGAAGTGATAAATCTCCTTCAAAATAAATTCAGCGCTGACAAGATTTTATTTCCAGGTACCATGTGCCTCGCTCTTGGTTGAAGCCAACACAGAATTTTTTAGTCGTTTTTGAAGAACTAGGAGGTAATCCATCAAGAATTTCTCTTGTCAAGAGATCAGTAACCAGTGTTTGCGCTGAGGTTGCTGAGTACCATCCAACTATCAAGAACTGGCACATAGAAAGCTATGGAAAACCAGAAGAGTTCCACAGCCCCAAGGTTCACTTGCGATGTAGTCCAGGACATACCATTTCATCCATCAAATTTGCAAGCTTTGGAACTCCTTTGGGAACTTGTGGTAGTTACCAGCAAGGACCTTGCCATTCTCCCACTTCTTATGACATCTTAGAGAAGGTATTCATCACTGCTCTCATATCTTCCGTACAGTGAGTTATGCTTCATACCCATTTCTTACCTTGTAATGGATTTTAAACTTCACAGAAGTGTGTCGGGAAGCAGAGATGTGCAGTCACCATATCAAACAGTAACTTTGGCGTAGACCCATGTCCAAATGTGTTGAAGCGATTATCAGTTGAAGCTATATGTTCTCCTACAACGTCAACAACCATGCAACCCAACTGGAGGGGTTAACCATCGCAAGGGTGGAACCGCTTGTTGAGATCGCATCAACTGAATTAACTATAGGCTACCACCTTGAGAAACAATGAAGAAAGAAATAAAAGGAAGAGTACAGGGGAAAAGTTTTCTGTTGTTAGATAGGTAAAGCGCCATGGCCTTTCAAATGTAGAGAAGCTCTGGCTAAGAAAGTTTGATTGTAGGCAGCTAGTTCTTAATTTAAGTGGGGTAAGTGGACTTTATTGTAAAATAGTGCCTGTTACGTTGGATAGATAGGTGAGAGTTTGTTGGAGTCACAAGGGGTCCTGCATTTGGGATCCTAAGTGAATTTCTAGTTTCGAAGCCTAGTCCCTGGCCTTTTAACCGGAAATGGGATCTGGGAAAGTGGTGAGTTCCATTGGTGTGACTTGTTTTTGCTTTTGGTATCAACGGGGAAAAATTATGCCCCAATTAGGGTTCATGTTGGGAGCGGATCCTAGTATGAGCATTGTTTCAAGGTTATTTACGTTTCTGATGTAATGAGAAAGAGCCCATTGTCTCGTCTGTTAATTTATATTTCAAAGTGTTCCTCCTTTTATTAATTAGACAAATGAGGTGATTTATTTCAAAAATTAAGATAAGGCAGCGAGTGAATCTGTTACAAGGCCATACTAATACCATCCAAAGTCGAAGTACTAATAGACAGTCCAAAAGAATAAGAGTAAGGTGACGTTTGTTTTTTAACTTAATAACTTAAAGTGACTTAACTTAATTAATTAAGTTAATTAGATGTGTTTGTTTTTATAACTTAATGAGACTTTTTAGATAATTTTGACTTAATAAAAATAAATTAATTTTTTTAATTTTTTACTTAACGGAGAAATTTGAATTAACTCAATTACTTATTAATATAAAAAATATTTATGTTTTATAATTTATTTTTCATGTCTATTCCAAAACTCACCCATAGATATTTACTCCACATAAAAATATCCTTGTTTTTTTTCTTATATTATATACGATAAAATTTGAAATTTATGGTATTTTATATATTAAAATTCTAAAATAATTATGTATTCACTTGAATATAGTTTTACTTATAAATATTAAAATATTATGGTATTTAATATATTATTTATTTGATATTCAAATTTAATAAGGATACAAATGTAAAAGTATATATTTTCAGCTTTTTCAGTTTAAAAAAACAAATAATTTAATACTTATTTTCTGAGATTCAGACGAAAAAATAAATATATTATTCAGATTCAGATATTCAGATCCATTCAGAATTCAAACTAATTTAGACATATTCATATTTCAGATAAAAAAAATAAACGCCACCTAAATTTCTAAACCCTGTTGCAATTGGATCACAAGTCAGGACAAGTATAGACATGTGGATAGTTTTTAAGCACGTAGAAAGATGAATATGATATTAATTCGCTTTTGAACTCTTGAAAAACTTCGTCTGCTGTACTATTTGCGCTTTGACATCCAATGTCGTCGAAGTTATGTGGAGATTTTTGCGACGAGGCCACAGAACGACGAACTCTCCAAGTGGAAGACATGAAAAGACTGCAAGTCAGTGTCCTCTCTAGAGCCCTCAACTCAATAGTGCAGATGCACCTCCCCCGCACTTTTTAACGGGAATTCGGATTCCAAACAAAACAAGGGAACAAATAATGATAGCCACGGCACGGCCCACAAAACATCGGCCTATAAGAGCCCGTGGACTGACTGCACAAGCCTGTTTGTGCCGTGCTAAAAAATAACCCATCAAATTTTTTTTTTCTTTAAACCCATGTCTAACATGTCTAAAAAAATTCATGTGTCTAGCATGTTTTATTTAAGCCTACGTGTTTGGCGTACTTTTTTAGGTTCATCAGTCTAATAATAATAATTTCATATATCATAGTAGTAATTAATTAAAAATAAAATTACAATCCTATAACAACAATTACACCTAATTTTATTTAAACTACTAATATTATAATTGCACTTGAACTCTATTGAATGAAAATATAATTTTTAATTTATCATAAAAATATTTCATCCATAATTTTATTTTATTTTTTGCATAAATATGAAAAATATTTCATTCACAAATGAAACATATCTCCATTAACTATTAACTAAGTTATGATTTTATAAATGAAATATTAATGTCGTAAGATTTTTTATTTATCAATTATAAAATCATGATATTTATTTATTTATTCATTTAATAAATTATAAACATAAAAAAATTAGAATATTTATTTAAACTAGAACTTAAATTAATTTTAAAAAGCCTATGCTAAAAAATATATTAACAAAATTTAATTTCAAGATATTTGTAAAATCATAATATTTTATATTTATTTTTCATTAAAAAATTTTACTTTGATATACTTTAGCTCATGTGTTATTGATGGCCCGCGAGCCATGTGCCAGCCCACCAATGAAGCGTGCTTATTACGTACTTTTTCGCGTGCCATGTTTTGACTCATCTTTAATCGTGCTGTGCTTTTAAGGTCCACGTGCCTAAAATTATAGGCCCGACACAACCCACGTGAGTGCCGTACCGCGTGCCCAACCGAAACGTGCTCGTACTGTGCCCGTGCCGCCTAGCCCACTGGCCATCTTTAGGAACAAATGAAAAAATCCGCCATTCTTTCTAGGTCTCGATGATTTGAACATTAGAATCAATTTGACAAGTCAAGAATCATGCTTTATCGGTTGCTACAATGCTACTTGATAGTTGATACTAGTTACAAACTAAGGGTGTGTTTGGTTGGAGGATTAAAAGAGGGGATTAAACTTCTTTTTTTTTTAATTTTATCATAGTCTCATGTTTGGTGCAGTCAAGAGTATTAGGATTTAGTTATCCTATGCCCACAAGCTAATCTCAATTTTGTAAAGGAAATTATCCCAAGGGGGGTCATGGGATTAGTTAGTATTAGATTATATTGATAACTCAATTAAACATAATAATTTATAAATTTTAAAATTATAGTAATACGTGATAAATGTAATAAAATATTAATTTTAATAATGTAAATGATAAATTATACTAAAAATCATTATTAATTTCATATTAAATTAAAATTCTGTTTTAATTTATTTAATTATTAAATATTTTTATAATTTCAAAGTTACATTATAAATTAATTATTAAAAATATAATTTTTTAAATAAAATAATAGATTATTGAATAAAAATAATAAAAATATCATAAATATATTTAACAAAATAAACATTATTTAAATTATGATTTATATTTCATTAATATCATAGATGTTGATTTGTATAATTAATAATTCAAAATTTTAGTTTATAATAATATTAATAATAATAACAACTTGTAAATTCTAATATTATAATAATTAATATAAGACATGATTATTTATAGTTCAATCTAATATTGTACTAAACACAACATGATTGTTTATAGTTCAATCCAATATTGTACTAAACACATCACAATATTATATATAATCTAGTATTATCCAATCCAATCTTATCTTATCCAATACGATTCAATCCAATCTTATCTTATCCAATATGATCCAATCCAATCTAATCTAGCATACCAAATGAGCCCTAATAACTTTCTAAAAGCTGGTCAAAGTATAGCACAATACCAAGTATGGGACAAGAAGCTGTCATGCATGTCTTATCATATCCCAGGAACACACTCAACAAAATATGAGTCACTCTCAATATCAAAATTAGGTTCAACAACAAAGAACGATCTACCCCAAATATGAAATTAAATTATTGTAAAGACCACAGTATGAGCTTCATAGAACAGTAAATTACGGAATATTCAAACACACAAACAAACACAATCCCATAACCACTCTAATAAGTAAATTACAGACTGATAGCATATATTGAGGTCTATAGCCTCTAAAGCCAAAAGGCAGGAGGATAGTTATAACTTATTAGGCAGAGGCAGTTGCCAGATGCTTGGCAATAGTCTGCTGCAGTTCCTCTTTCTTTGATCCAACCACCTTGTCCACAATCTTCCCCTCTTTCAGGAACATGAAAGTTGGCATGGCCTCCACTGCCCAGTCAGTGGCAACACTCTACAAAACAAGAAAATCAACCAAAAAAAAAAAAAAAAAAGTTTAATTGAAAAGTTATATATCCTAAGAAATTGTATACAATTGTTTCTTACCTTCAGTTCATCCACATCAACCTTCAGAAACAGGACATTAGGCAGTTTCTTGGCCAGCTCTGCCAAGAAAGGAGCAATGAAACGGCATGGTCCGCACCACGAAGCAGTGAAATCAACAACAACCTGTATCAATGAAGGAGCTCAGGCAATGCCAAACAACTGCTAACAGCAAAACCATCAATTATAATCAAATGAGTAGTGCTACACATCCCAAATTTTTTATCCCAAAAAGTTATCCCAAATGATGTTGCATTTATCAATTGGTTGGTGAGATAATACAATTAATTCACTTAGATCTTGTAAAGAATTATCAACCACTTAATTAATGACACATCACTTGGTATCAAATTTGAGATAAAAGATTTGGGATGTCTATCATTACTCTAATCAAATATCCACCACTACTAACAAAAAGAGGTCCACCCCACCAATAAAAACCGGCGTGACACAATACTACTATGACCATTGACTAAACAGTACTTGAAACAGTCCAAAAAGAATATAGTGTAATTAGCAGACTATGTCAAGTGAGGTAAATACAAGTAGGCAGTGCCACAAATATCGTCACTTCGGGCATGGCTAGGGCCTCATCAGACGACATTTAATACAAAAGCTTTAAAAATCATTTTTTTCTATTCATTTGGAACATGAATAGCGCAGTTCACAGAGCATATATTATGCCTAATCACCATTACAGTGCCTAAATCAATCCCATTAAAATGGGATTCATTAGGGGAAGCAAAATCTGAATCCAAACTGCTCATATTATTGCTCAACAAAAGCAAATCTGAAAAACCAACTTGGACAGAACAGGCAAAAAGCACATAAAGCAAATACCTTTATAAAAAGACATATCAAATTCAAAACCAAACATAAATGCCGTGCTTCTCAAACAAAGAATATCAAAATGAATTCTCTTTTCTCTATTCATCTACCACACGACAGATCATTCCTATTCCAACATAACAATCAAAACAGATAGAATTGAGACCTCAAAATTTAATCATTTTTCAACAATCAAAAACAATTTTTCCTGGCGTAAGATAATATGAACTGGTTTTCAATTTCAATACTAACGTTAATATTAATCACGTAAAAAGAAAAAATTAAAAACCGGTCAATATCGAAAGGGAGTATAAGCAAATGAAAACAAATCAGATCCACAAATATATAGAATCAGCAACAACCAAAACGATAATCAAGTTGCTCTTTTTTTATTTTTTTTTTAAAAAAGGAGAAAAATGAAACAAAAGGAGAATGAAAAAGAACAGGCGGACTACCAGCTGTTTGGTTTCATTGCTCTTCTGGAGCTGCTCGTTCCAGGCCTCAACGGTGTGGCACCCGATGACTTGTCCCTCTTCTGCTGCTGCCATTTCTGCTTTCCGCGGTTATTACCACCACTACTCCACCCAACGATACTTCTATTCTCTCCCTCGCTTTCTTGCTCTTGGTGATTTGCGTATGGCGTTTCTTTCTCGTGTGCACCGCTGTCTCCATTAAATATGCAAATTAGTTTTGGGCCTTTTAAAATTACCCCTCTGAGTACTTGCTATTAACGAATTTGCCATTCTAATTGATTTCTCATGGAACTTCCCAAATGGAAGGTTATACATTTGACGGTACGAGTGCGTTTAAAATTAAAGTTGGATAGTTGTATTTTAAAATCTATAGTATTAAATTATTTGATAAATATTTGTTGTTATGCCTTGGAAGTTATGTTAATATGATTTTTTACTTGTATAATGAAAAATTTATTATATCTTTAATAATTTTATCAAAATTATTATTTAAATTTTATATTTATTATATATTACTAACTTTTATTTTATAATTACAGTTTTTTTTCCACAACAAAACCCATCAATCCCAAACGCACCCTATATGTGTTAAATATTCCCATTTTAAGTATATGATAAATAACATAAACTTTTTGTTTGATAACTTAATATTCGGGGGAATTGCCTTCGAATCCTCAAATAATGTATTGTAGGGTAGATTTTGAACTAATCACTTTTAGAAATAATTTGATTACATGTTTCATGTTTGGTAACTTAAAATTCACTTCTCAATTGACTTACGGTATATGTTTGGTTGCAAGTGTATATTAAAATGACTGAAATGGAAATTTTATTTTTTAAGATTTCTAGGAAATATAATTTAGAGCTTTAAAAAAAATTTAAAATAATTAATTAGTATTGCTAATTAATGAAATGATTTTCCATGTATATGATTACATAATGAATTTGTGGGAGATCACGTAATAATTATTGTTAATCAATAAAATAGTATCACAATTAGTGACATTCCACATTTCACATCATTAGGTAATTTAAGATAATATTTTTTGTTTATCGTTACTGTAATATAAAAATACCCTGCCCTAACATAATATGTAGCTAATGGTTTTGTGGGGTTGAGAAGGGTAGTTTCACCTTTCTCCCCTGATTTTGGGCATATTTTCAGTTAAAATGCCAATATAATTTTATTAGTAAAAAATATTTGTTAGGTCTAAAAGGGCAAAATTGTAACAGCGCAGACTTTAAAAAATAAAATTAATTCGTAACTCTATCTTAATGGAGCATATATAATTCTATACGATATATAAAAATTGATTAACTTTTTGTTAATTTTTTTTATTATTTTCTTCCTTCTTACTCTTTCGTCATTTTCTTTCTTTTTCTTCCTCCTTTTTCCTTCACTTTATTCTTCTTCTCATTCTTTACGTCATTTTCTGTCTGTTCACGTTCATTTATTTTTGTCCTTTCTTCTTCTTTTTCTTCTTCCACTATCTCTTCTTTCCTTCTGACAACAGCAGTCGGCGACACTGCGGTCTGCCGCGTCGGTAACCGCTAATCGAAGCCGTCGCCTCTAACGCTAGCTCTCCACCACATTACAATTTCTTTTAGGTTTGGGATTTTCTTTTGTTTGTTTGGGAGTATTTCTTCCGTTTCTGTTTTTCTTTTTTGGGTATATATATAATTATATACGAGTTCAGATTTTTTTTTTAAAATAAAGAAATTAGAACAGAAAACAAAAAAAAAAAAAGAATCTAATTCTTCCCCTCTCACTTCTTTCGTTGTTTGGTCATTTTTTTTTCCTGTTAACCCCAACCAAAACCACCCGAAATCCTCCCTCCACACACAAGGTTCTGGCGGCAATTGAGGATGAATCAAGGACGGAAGAACGTCGTTTTTTGGTCGGTAGTTGCTGGCGAGTGGTTTGACGGTGACGTTTGGTGAAAGGGACGGCGGAATTGCGGTGATGGGGGACGGTAGTGGTAATTTGGTAGTGGCTAGGGTTTCTGAATGAAAAAAAAAAATTCTAGTTTAAACGGCAAAAGAAGGGTAATTTTTAAAAACCTCCCCTGAGATTTAGGCTTGTTGCAAGTAGATGGTGAGAATTGATTTATTTGTAAAAAATTTCCTACCGTCAGTTAAGTTTAATATTGACCGTTAGTTGACCGTGCAAAGACAATATTACCTTTAACAATAGTTTATAAACGAAAATAACTAAAAAAAAAAACTAAAATTATTAGTTATTTTACACTTTTTAAATTATTGATATTTTCTTAAAGTTCTTATAAAAAATTAAAATTAAAAAATTAAAAAATCCTCTTTAAATTATTGATATTTCCTTAAAATTCCTACAAGAAAGATAAAATTAAAAATTTAAAAATAAAATAGTTATAATCTTTACCTATGATAT
The DNA here is from genome assembly GCF_000493195.1 of Citrus x clementina. Classification (NCBI taxonomy): domain Eukaryota; kingdom Viridiplantae; phylum Streptophyta; class Magnoliopsida; order Sapindales; family Rutaceae; genus Citrus; species Citrus x clementina. Next base: position 1,606,416 of record NW_006262075.1, on the reverse strand, counting down.
TGTAAATTTTTAGAATTGACAAGGATAAAATTGTCAAAAAATAGGGTTTGTGCTTTTTGCACCAATAATTTTAGTTTTTTTTTAGTTATTTTCGTTTACAAACTATTGTTGAGGGTAATATTGTCTTTGCACGGTCAACTAACGGTCAATGTTAAACTTAACTGACGGTAGGGGGTTTTTTACAAATAAATCAATTCTCGCCATCTACTTGCAACAAGCCCAAACCTCAGGGGAGGTTTTTAAAAATTACCCGGCAAAAGAATATTTGGTATCTGAAATTTGGTTTTTTTCATTTTTTTTTTCAGGATTCTTGAATTTTATTTTTTTCAATTTTATTTTTTTAACAGATAATCATTATGAGACAGTGGTGAAGAAGTGATGGGGTTTAAAATTGCTTGATGCTATAATTAATTTTGGCAGAAAATAAAGAAAAGAAAATGGAAAAAGTGAACGCATAAGATGAAGGAATTAGCCAAAATTAAAAGAAAAAAGCGAAAAAGAAATTGGTTCTCTTACTTTACAAAGAAGTGAAGAATACAAAAGTTAACCATTTGGGGACAAAAGTGAAATATATTGAAACATTGGGATATGTGTTAAAGTTTATTATTGAAACGAAATATTTAGGTATGTGTTGAAATTAATTTATATAAAAGAAATGAGTTTTGGCTTTTTAATTAAATAGTTGATCATTAAGAAAATTTACAAATCCTAGTTTATCCTTTGAACTGCCAAAGGTAAATTGAAAGTTTCATATTCCAATTTTTGTCCAATAATGGAAATGGGATGATATCTTTGCTTCTTTTCCCTCTTAGCCACTATTGGCAACTTCGTAAGATTCACGCGATATCAATGTGATTCATTTTTTTTTTCTTTTTCTTTTCCCTTTTTTTTTTTTAATTTTTGATAAAGTCTATGTGATTCGTCTCTTTATATAAATAGAGCTAAAGTGACTGGTACAAACTATTTAGCCGCTCTGGTATAATGTTAAAATAATTTGTTCGTCCACTACCAAGGTAAGTCGACAAATTGTTAGATCGGCAACTGACAAAGAGACGTTTGAAAAAAAAAAGGAAAATTCAATTCTTATTGGAAAAATAAACATATTTTCGAATAGAAAACGACTAAATTGGACGATTACATAATAAAAACATATGATTCTAGCTTCTATTGTCCATTCAAATAACGATAGCATCCAAATCTTGATTTTCCCTCGGATGAATTGAATTAATTAATGTAATAGAATTTTCTACTTGGTGCGCTATTGCAACAGAATTCTGAGTTCTCATCCTTGTATTTTTCCTTTTTTTTTTTTTTGGTGTGAATTAAACATTTGGGTGGGGTCTATAATAATTGATCATTTTTTTCACATGATATTCCCGATGTGATTATGAACCTCCACGCAATGTCGTTCGTGGGTTTCTTTCGTTGAAAGTGAAACAAATAATTCACCATCATTATTTGTTTGATCGTATGCTTGTGGTTGCGAGGTTCGAAGTTCGAACATTGGGACCGGTCTATGGTACAGATTCTGTAACAAACATCCCCCGTCATCCCACCATCCGATCTTCTATTGTTTAGTTTCTCACTCCACATCCAACCACATCCAAACGGCTGATGCTGCAGTCTGTAGCTGTAAGCTAGTCAAGTCCCGAACATTGATTTCATATTAGCAAAACCACTGGCCAGCGCCCGCCTTTGGCCCGGTGGTACTGCTACTTCTACCGTTCAATTCCTAGTCTTTGTGGTTCTCCTCTCAATTATATATAATCGGGCAGGAAATTGATATATATATATATATATATTTTAAAAATGTAAATACAGTAGATTGATCTCTCTAATTCGAAAACTTGACAAATTGTAGCAAATGTCTGTAAATGCTTTGTATTTCTTTCTAACCCAGTGGTCGATGTTGTGCTTATATGGTTGATATAGTGCTTGTCTATCCATTGCATGAATTATTAAAGTTTATAAATTACTTAATTATTACTCTGGAGTCCACCCTTGTTCAATAATTATACATAATAAATGTCAGTTCACTTTGAACGGCAAAGATTGAGAATTGAGATTCTGTTTTTTTCTGTCATTCATTGGGCGGTGGGGAAGTCCTAATAGATTGTAAAAGAGAGCTGCAACTGAACCGTGATGAGTTCGGCGGAAACAGCATGAAAATGTTACATGTCTCGTGGATCGCGTGCTTGGGCGTGTGTCATAAGACCAGCTAAAGACAATTGATGAGCTGGAGTAGACATTTTGTTTGAGAGTTGAACTATTAGCACCCGTCAATTTCCTCTTGAAACAAACAAAATGTTCAGCTATTGGCACCCCTTTCTATTTCCTTCTAAAACCACTCTTGGTTTCTTTCAAAGGCTGAGGATTTGTTTTTGTTGGCTTTAGGTGATAAAAGAGTGATTCGGGCTTTCAGTTTGGGATGAAAAAGTGACTTCAACTTCTTTGAAAACATACTTATACCAAAACGGCGGTACAAATCAATTTGTGTCGGTTGCATTGTGCACCTAAGCTACTGGGGCAGAGGGATTTCAATTTTCTACATCTTGAAAATGATGATTAGTCCTAGTTTGAACGATTTACCAACTCCAACATAATTTGATTTTGATTTACACCCATAAATTTTACATATAATCAATTAGGGTCGATGCAGCAGCTAGGAGAATTGAGGAAGAAACCGTAGTAAATTAATATTTTTTTCGGCGTTGGAAAGGGTGTCATAAGAAATCATACAATTGTTAAACATTTAAATGAGGTTCATTAAAAATTAGAAAAGAAAATTTAATAGGAGTTTTGAGGGTGCGCCAATGGTCTTACTCTTTGTCTGATTAGTAGGCTAAACTTGGCCCAAGTCTATCTGCTTCGATCAAGGAAGGGCCTGGACATTACTCAGTTGCAGCAATGGGCTCATGGCTGCTTCTTTTAACTTGGTATGATTATGGACGCTCATGTTCTTCACAATACAGGCATGCGATTTCTTTGACCATGCCCACTTCTGTAGAAAGAAAGGCCTTTCGTGCCATTTGGTGGATGTGAAAGGAGTATGCAGATAGCTTTCCAGATGAAGGAAACTAAGCTGCTGTTTATTAGTTATGATGAATGAAAGATTTGTGCCCGAACTTGCTTTTACGAGGAACAGTTGATGAAAAATAGAGGATACAAACATCATTACAATCATTCACTGGCCAAAGTATCTCAGATATTCAGTTGTATAGAAACCTAAATTGTGTACACTCTTGACCTACCATTCTTATACATCATGACAATCAAGCAACTAAGCTACAAGAGTATCCAAGCCTTGAAACAGTAAGTACCAAGAAGGAACCACCCAACAAGAAGGAAGGTAAAGAAGGCCACGAAAGTTATATAGGTTAAACCCCCAAATGTTAGTCCAAGAAGGGTTATAATAACGAATGGTAAGAAAGTTCTCACCATGGCCAGTTTGCTCACCCATTGTCCTTTAAGGAAAATGAAAGCTGCGAGGTTCACCACATTCCACCCACCAGAATTAAAACCCAATCTGTTCAGGTTGTTGGCTACAAAGGAGTGGCAATTGCAAGTAAAAAGGTTATAAGATCGGTGTTGGAACTCCTGTGTACTCTTTCGTAGTGCATCATCCCATGTCAATGAGTCACTTCCTTGTCCACCCAGCTGGTGGTGGTCATCACCATCAAATGCAGACAAATAGGGGGAAATACAACACTGATGACCAAATTTCAGAAAGAAAGAATGCAGTCAGCAAGGAGATGGAATCAATTACTACCTAACATTAAATTCAACTTACAGTTTCTACTCTTATCAATAATTATATAGTTTTAATAAGCTACCAGCTTACACCACTCTCTGAAAAAGCAGGAGCCAATCAATTTGCCAAGTTTGTGGTCTAATGTTTAAAGGATGACAGTGTCCTGCCACACTTATTAGGGACACGGGCCAACAGATAAGCGTAACTGTTTCAATATATAGACTGTCATGAAGCCTAATTTAGCTTTTAAGGATGAGATTTTGAATACCTTTTCCTTGTTCACTTGAATGTAGCGAGTTGCTGACCCAAATGCAAAACTGTCGACACACACGAAATTAGGCCCTGCAAAATCCAAAATTACTCCATCCTCTCTGCATATGCCAGTGTGACCAACAAAAGGAATCAGCCAAGATATGACAGGAAGAGGTGACCAAACAATGCAGCACGGAAACCTTGCTCTACTTGGATCAATTTGCATATTTGGTTGATAACTTTCTTCCATCAACATACCATGCTCAGGGTCCACATTTCCTTCCATTGCTACGGTTCTGCAGTGCCGAATTGCCTAAACATGTCAGAAAACACGAATTTAACTTGCTGCACAACAGCACAAATAAGCACACAGATTTATCACAGCAAAGACTTAGTAAAGTGCTTTCTCCAAAACATGAAGTCCAAAAGCTGGTTGATCATCTTACAATCTGTAAATTTCCTACGTGATACCAAAGCAAGAAATAGGGCAAAACATATAAATCCTTGCACCGTTGAATGATGCTTTCCCATATAGCTAATCATGCAAGAATTTTATTTGTGCTTTACTTGAGTACTCCAAAAGAATCATAAGATATATATAAACATCCCACGGCAAGAAACAGATTCAAAAAAAATCCTAAAAGTATTAGATATTAGATATCATATATGCACTAATGTTCATCCTCCATTAGCTCATAAATCTCCTATCCACTCACATTCCAGACAAAAAAGGTCTTCAATCTCCTTTAGATTGCAAGCTCTTCAAATCTCATTCAAAGATGAAGATCTCCGCTAGGTTAAAGGCAAATTCATACTTAACATTTTGCCCACTCATGGTTTAAAAATTAGATCTAATCACTAAACCTAACCCTAATTCATAACAATTGAGTATCCTGTTTTCATGATTAATTTTGGGATTAATTACCTGTGTTTCAATTTATTACTAATCGGCCGAACCTAATTTCTGCAGATCTAGAGTTGTCTCTTCAATAAATAGCATGAAAGATCAATAAATATAGGAATAATAAGATTGAGAAGAATTAACAGAAAAGGAAACTATAGAATTACCTATAATTGGGGATTAAAAGAGCGATCCAAGCACAGGAGCGTTACGGCCTGGATTCTATTCAAGAGTTTCTGAAACCAGTGGCCAAAAAATGCGCAAAGCGAGTACGAATGGACAAATTGCAATGAACGCCCTAAACTTTAGAAAGAATATAATAAAATCTCGATATTTTGCATATTAGTCCTATAAGTCCCCGATGAATCGATGATGTGATGTGGTGGTGTAGCTCGCGTATAATAATCAACATTTGTATCTAACTTGCTTATTGACGGGGAAATAGACACTTTCCTATTGCCCCCTCGTGTATCAAAATCCAGTGTTGAGGCGTACGTAGGTCGCCATATGTTTTTTATTATGATATCTCCTACGTAATGTTGGAGCATTTCGTGAACTGTCATCGATTTGATTTCTGTTACAGGCTATGTAGAGCACGTCAATTGTCATCTCGTGACAGAGGACAAGCTCTCTTAAGTTGCGTTTGGAATTGAAGTTGGACAGTTGTAGCTTAAAAGATACAGCACTAAAGTATTTAGTAAATATTCACTGTTGTAGTTTCAAAAATATATTGATATAATTTTTTATTTATATAATAAAAAATATATTATATCTTTAATAATTTCATTAAAACTATTATTTAAATTTATATTTATTATATATTACTAATTTTTATTTTATAATTATAATTTTTTTTCATAATAATTATAGTTTAAAAATTATAACACCTCAATTCCAAACGCCTATCCATTACCACACTCACACAAGAGAGTGGATTTCAGTCAAATTCTTTCCTCGTTAAATACAAACCAAAATTAACTTCGTGGCATATCAGCCAAAGCTGTTGAGAAATCCTCCGTACAGTGTCACAACTGAAAGCCTAAAAAACGGTGTAAATATCTCCTTTCTATTTCGACTTCTATTGAATTTTAAATTCGAGTTTTTATAATTGATCGCTTTATAAACGAGATAAAACCAATATTGATAATAACATACAATGAAATGACACTGAGTGATAAGATCCTTTCAAATAACATAAACGAGATGCAAGGAGAATATTCCCAAAAAAAAAAAATTCCAGGCTGAAAAAGTATAAATAAGGTGATCTCTTTTTCCTTTAAAAGACATCAAAGAAACCTAAAATCTTGGAAGCATGGTTGGTACCGTGCACTTGCTGACATTATTGCTTCTGTTATTGCTGAACATTGTTGGGATCTGCAATGGTGGGGTCACTAGTCGTTATGTGAGAAAGGCTGAGCCATCAGTTGATATGCCACTCGCCGCTTTCCCTCCACCTCCTGGTTTCAATGCACCTGAGCAGGTGTTGCTTCTTTACAGGATCATAAAACTTTTGAGTTCAGGTTTTCTTGTTTAGTTTGGAATCGCTTAAAGAATTTTGTAATATGGGTTTGCACTCTGCAGGTTCATATAACTCAGGGAGATCATGATGGCAGGAGTGTGATTGTTTCTTGGGTGACACCGGATGAGAAATATCCGAATGTTGTGACTCATTGGGAAGCTAACTCCAAGAGAAAGCACAAAACTCATTCAATAATCAAAACTTACAGATATTTTAATTATTCTTCTGGATACATTCACCATGCCACTATTAAAAGACTAAAAGTTAGTACATGGCATTGTTATTTCTACCATTTTATTTTAAGTTTTGTATGAAATTGACTTGAAAATTTTGTTTCTAATGGTATACTTGCAGTATGACACCAAGTACTTCTATCAACTTGGGTCTGGCAATGCGACTCGTCGGTTTCACTTTACAACTCCTCCGAAAGTTGGACCGGATGTTCCTTACACATTTGGCATTATTGGTAAGCAGTTTGTTTAATTTCTTCCTTCGCATTAGGGAATGATTTAACTTAGTACAAATTTTGATTCAACAGGTGATTTGGGACAAACATATGATTCTAATCAGACATTTGAGCACTATGTTTCAAACCCAAAAGGACAAGCAGTGTTGTTTGTTGGAGATCTTTCGTATGCAGACGATCATCCGCAACATGACAATAGGAGGTGGGATTCATGGGGCCGTTTTGTCGAGAAGAGCACTGCATATCAAGCCTGGATTTGGGTTCCTGGCAACCATGAACTCGATTATGCTCCTGAAATTGTAATTTTCTGTTGAGGCCTGGCCTGGCCTACAAATTAGATTCCAATTTGATCTTCAGTAGTACTGCTGATTATCTAATTTCTTGTATTTCCAGGGCGAAAATGTTCCTTTCAAGCCCTATACGCATCGTTACCATGTACCCTACAGGGCATCACAGAGTACATCTCCGCTTTGGTTTTCCATAAAGCATGCATCTGCCTACATAATTGTCCTTTCTTCTTATTCAGCTTACGGTATGAAACTTCTTTACTCAGTTTGTCTATCGCTCTTTCTAGAAAAGATTTTCTAGAAAATCTTTTCTGCAGGGAAAATCTTTTCTTCTTATTCAGCTTAATGATTATAATTTTTATTGAAACAGGGAAATATACTCCTCAATACGCCTGGCTTGAAAAAGAATTGCCGAAGGTTAACAGAGCGGAGACTCCTTGGCTGATTGTTCTTCTTCACTCCCCATGGTATAACAGCAATAGCTACCACTATATGGAAGGAGAGAGTATGAGAGTGGCGTTTGAATCTTGGTTTGTTCAACACAAAGTTGATTTAGTCGTGGCTGGTCATGTGCATTCATACGAGCGTACAGTGAGTTTCCAATTTCAAAATTCAGAACTAAGTAAACTGATAGTAGCGCATTGATATATTAACTTGTCCAAACTTTTTCAATTACTCCAGAATCGGTTTTCAAATGTGCAATACAACATCACAAATGGAATAAGCACCCCAGTTAAGGACCCTTCTGCTCCAGTCTATCTAACTATTGGTGATGGTGGAAATATAGAGGGTCTTGCTGATCGGTGAGCTTCATTTATCATTCCTCAAAATTGTCTTTTGTATTTCATGAAAATAGAGAAGCTGCAGTTTAACTTATCTGATTCACTGTTCCTCTTTGTAGTTTTACTGAACCACAGCCTAGTTACTCGGCATATAGGGAAGCAAGCTTTGGACATGCGATGCTTGAGATTAAAAATCGAACTCATGCCCACTTTACATGGCACCGTAACCATGACAACGAAGCTGTTGTTGCTGATTCTCAGTGGTTGTTCAATAGATACTGGTACCCAGAAGAAGAGCACTGCTAGGCTAACAAGAAAATAAATGTTTAGGGGATCATATTTGTGGCTCAATGCTTGAATTTTTTCTTGTCGTTTTCTTCCATTTTGCTGGACTAGTTAGTGTTCTTGTGATGCCTGCTCAGTTCGATTCGTGATCTATTCAGCATTTTTATTTTGAGTTCTATAACTTTATGTTTTGTTTTGTTTCAGTTGTTGATGATTATGTATTTTTTTCCTATGGAGTTCCATTAGAAAATTTCTTCAAAATAATTTTACCGTGTCACTCCCAAAGCAAATGAGGTTCAGCTTCATCGTTTGCCACAGATCCTACTATAACTGCAGCTTCACGGCTTGTTGCTGGTGCTAGATTGAAATCAGACTTCGATATGGCCTTTTAACTTTTCTATAAAGTCGGACTTGGCCGCAATCATATTCCAAAGAATGCTTTGCTATTCAATTCATTTCAGGAATATTGTAATATCGAAATTTAATATTTAACAAATTGGAATCAGTGATCTTGATATTGCACCTTGATTCTTTGGCTCTAAAAATTCCTAAAATTGTGATGGACAACTAACTAGCTGGTGGAATACATAAATAATTTCTCAGATGTGCATTTTCTTAGCCAGGGAAGTAAATTACAGATAAATATGTTATCATCATGGTACTTCTCTAATGCATTGTCTGGTTGTCTACTATTTGATCTTGAAAAATATATTTGTCCCTTGCATGTTCTTCTTTTTCAATTGATTTCAAGTCACTGTACGCAAAAACCAATTGCTATTGCTGTTGACTTGAAATCGGGAGTTCGTGAGATGGTGGAAGTGAAAGCTGAAGGCTTATCTTGTAGCTCAACTGAACTATCATGGACCAAATTCTGAAAATTACTATCATTGACCAAATTTGAGTGGCATAAGTATGCAGAGAAGTTACTCTACTCTACAGTATTCTTTTAACATTTATCAAATTTTTTCAAAGTAAATCTTTGTTTTCCTCAATTATTACAAGATCAAATTTGATTTGAAGCCTTGCCTTTGTCTATCTCTGAGAGCTGATCGTGAAAAATATGTCGTCTTTTTCTCTCATCTCAAGCCCCTCTTCACTTAGTGAATTGCTGTTGCTAGTGACTTGATATCTGGAGATGGCGGAGATGAAAGTTGAGGGCATTTTGTACCTCTTCTGGAATATTGTATTCAGGATTCATTAATGGTGGGAAGTAATGGCTGGACTACAGAGGATTTAGCCGCCCAAGTGTTCTCAGATACGGTAATCATGGCCTTTTCTGTGTTATATTTACTTTCTTCATCTTTTCCAAGAACAACCAGATACAGTCCAGCTATGATCAACGATGCTCCAATGACCCTGCACATTGCATTTAAAACAAATAACAAGAAGACTAAACAAACTCTAATAACCACAACAACGAGATTAAGCATTCTGTTGCGCAATAATTTAGAATATGCCTCAAAATAGAGGCACTTCAACTGAGATTGATTGTCAAATTCAAGCTAGCAAATTTTTAAGTGGATAACTGGTGAGATTTGCGGAGAAGTTTCAAGAGGGGAAAAAAAATAATTGATTGGTAGTATGGATTACAAGACCTACCCTCCCAAGTAAAATTCTTCTCCTAAAGCAATGGTGGCCATAATGGCAACGAGCATGGTTTGCACAGGTAAATATGCTGATACAAACATGGGACCTCCCCTGTCAATGACCCATATCTGCACTGCAAATGACATTGCTGAAGCCACCAAACCCTGCAGTCACTAATTTCTTTGTAATTCTTCCAGTGAAAGGAGGTTGAAAATATGAAGAAGAAAAGAGAACCAACTTGAAAAAAGTGTCTTTACTACTACGGTCACAAGCTACTACATACATAAAATGTGAATATGGAATAACATAGCAACACAAGCATATGGTAAAGCTTGAATTCTGACATGCACAGAAATTAAAAATTCTTCAAGTATTGTTAATTAGGACTAGAAAGCAAGAATATAGAGACAGGAATGAATGATGCTGATTTTAAATTTGGCTTAGATTACATGGGATAGTTGCAACTGATATGCTAAGATGTGACTGCTTAGGTTATTAAGATCAAAGCAGGCTATCAGACTTATAATAGAATGATCATGTTACCAGTAGAGTTCATACCGAATAGAAAACACAGAAGATTTCCCAGCCAGAGTGAAATTGCCAAGCTGCTGAATCTCTCTCAAAGTATGCTCCAATGGCCGAAAACTGCATTAAACTGAAAAAGCAACTATATGAGACGACGGAGAGCCGAGCTGGGTATTTCTTCAGAACAGGTGATTGCAACACTATCCAACTGGACCAAAACAGGCAGTGGCCAATAAGACAGATGCAGCCTAAGGTCCAGTTCTTTTCTTTGGTATCTCCCAACAACAACATTTGTGACTGTGACTGATCTAAAGCTGAATTTGGCCTGTAAACAATTGGCCCCTTGTACAAGGTAATGACTGAAGCCCCGCCAACAGAAATAAGAGTTCCAAGAACCTTGGCTATTCCATCTTTCCTGGTCAAGTGTATCTGCTCTATTCTGAAAGCCAGAGCATCAGAAAACACTATTATTTCAAAATTTTCAGCTATCAAAGAGTAATAATCAAAGTTGACTTAATAGACTAACGAATGTGAGTGTAATTGCTTGCCTGAGTAGGACAGCCATGATAAAGGTCACAGCAGGTACAGCGTTCTCTACTGCAGAAGCAAATATCGGTGAGGTGTTATCCAGACCAAATATGTATGATCCTTGATTCAATGTTATTCTGGGGAAAAAAAAAGGCGTTTGTGATTTACAAAATTTCATGATCATAACCAATGCTTGATCTTTAGAAATAGATCATACCCAACAAGTCCAAGGAGGAAAAACTGTAACAGAAAAGAATAGGTTAGCGTTGGCCTGTCTTTTCTGAAAAGAAACAGGGTAAGAATTGTGAAGAAATTAGGAACCAATGTGTGTGTGTATATATATATATATACACCTTGAGTGGTATATAAACAGAACAGATTAATCACATACTTCTCTAAGAAATAGGCAAAGGGCACGAGCACAATCACAGCTATGATGTTCCTGTAAAGTGGAAAAACAAGCTTGCTTACGCCCATATTTAGTGCAGTTCTCATGATAACATGGTTTCCCGCATAACCAAATTGAAAAATTGTCATGGCCAAGTGCAGCTTTGCTCGTTCAGGCACCATACACATTCTCTTTGCAGGCGCTGCCGCCGCTGGACTACGCACCAGAGAATTTTGGAATTACAGAAATGAATGAATGAGATGAGACAGAGATCAAATACGTGAGGCTGTCCCACAAAACTGGCTTACAAAAATTTAATATTCGAGAGAAATTAGAACTTAGTGGAGGTTTTATATATTAAAACAAGTCAGCAACTTCTGAAGTGAGGGTTTTAATAATTAATAATAAAAGGGTCCTCCATTTTTTTTGTATATGGAAGAGCCCAATTTGCTACTAGCTTGGCATGTTAGAAGGAATCCATCTCGCAGCATTCTTTATTATTATTTTTAAATTATTGTTGTTGTTATTACTTATTACTATTCTATTATTATTATCATGATGATGGAGCAGCGGGGAAAAAAGAAAAAAAACTAATTAAATAAACAGAGATAGCCAAAGCAAATTCCGATCTCTCCATGTGGGCTATCAAAATTCTAAACGGAAGTATCAGATCTTTAGATATATTAGTAGTGTCTTATGGTGGTATTGCCATTCGATCTGCGACTGCAAGAGATACCTTCTTCTTCTGCTGTGTTATATGGAAGACCCTTCTATATATATGTACATATACCCTGCCTTTTTTTACTGGATGAATTATGCATATTTTCTTTAAATATAAAGGATTTAGCGTATACAAATATTACTGGCAGGAGTCAATTTCTTAATAGAATATCCAGGACAAATAACAAGAAGAGGCTGAAGGCGGGGCAGCACCTGCAAAGAGAATGTGCATGGGTTATAGGGTACAACATAACTCAACACAAGCCCAACTACAATAGTTGGATGGTCATGGTGTCTTCAGAACATGGACGTTTTGTTTCATTTTTTTTTTTTAATTTTTGAAATTAAAACACTTCGTATCTATACACTTCGAAGTATTACTCATTAAAAATTTAATAGAACTAAAATATACTATTCAATACGTGTCTCTTAAGCTACGAAGATAAAACGACTTTAAATGATGGCTCTACATCTCTTTGGGAAAATTAAAAAGAAAATAACAAGCCATCAACTAAATACTAACTAGTAAGGAAGAATTTGAGGAAGTCCACTAATGTGAGACGTAGTGAATGCAGCGGAATTAAGAAGTGCAAGTTAACACGCTGACCAAACGGCTATTAAAGAATTGACAACAACCCTGAAATAGCATAGAACGCATAAAGTTACAAACGGTTCGATCGTTACTACATTAACATTAATCCACGAATGCTTTGGCATGTTTAGGAAGCGCACAAATACAATCCGTGAATACATAAAATAGCAAAACAATTGGTGCTTAAAAACCTTTATGGACTAGCTAGCTAGCTAGCCAGTATGTCTTCTAAAGATTGCTACTAAAAGTTATAGATCATTTAAAGAAGAAGCTGCAACCATGCAACGTCCACATCGATGCAGCAATTCTCTTCAAGCCACTAATCTATAAAGATCAAGTTCAAAGGGAGCATCATTAATATCAATTCACAAGAATAGATAAGAAAGGGAAAATAATTAATAATTATCTATATAATGTTGTTTGAAATTCATAAATATTTGCTATAAGAAAAAACCACATGTACTTACATTAATATATAATTAAACAACCAGGGGGGCCGGAGGGGGGGAGGGGGCTAGGGTCGACGCAAAGCGCGGCGGGATTCGACCTCAGCCTGCTTGGAGGTGGCTAAAAGATGTTAGAATAAAATGGCAAAACAGAAAGAGGGCTAACAAAATCATCATCAAAGTCATAGAGACTGGCATAAGCCCCAGGGTGATTACTATTAAATCCAACCGTACTGTGAGCATTTTCAGAAAAATAAACACAATTGATTTTACAGCCAGGGAAGTCTTTGGCGGAAACAATGTAAGAGCTATCATTCCCCACAAAAATCGCTCAATTCTCCCATTCCTCACTCCTTACATAAACTCTAACACAGCTATGTTTGTTTTCAGCAAGCTTAAAAATTTTAAACGAGCTAGGTAATTGAATTCATCGCTACCGCCGCAGCTCATTCCCCAAATAAAGCTACTACAATCATCCACGTAGTACTTGAGGATAAAATACCAGGAATGATCATGACTCCACTTGGCTAAAAACTTTCTTCTTGAAGTATGCTAGTCTAGCACCGGACCTGCAACATGAGTAACGTCCAAAGATTTGCAGTCCACAGGCACCGTGAGACCCCTTGCCTCCAAAGCATAAAACTTTTTATCATGATACTCAGCGTCCTCAAAACTAGAGCTATGATAAGGACCAATGTCTACAAAACTCCACATCTTGACTTCACTTCTAAACACACCCACTGACCCAGTCCTAAGTAATGCCATAATAGAATACTGAAGATCATTTTTCTGGTCAAGACGAGTGGACACGACAACTTTTTGAACCAAAATAGAATGTCCTTCTTTAAACTTATAGTTAAAAGTTTCACCTTCATCTTTAGCATAGAGCTCCAGAGCGTACGCTTTGGCAATTTCATCAACCCGATAGTCTAAGAGGTTAAGAGATTGCGGTAACCTGTCTGTCTCCGCGGGCAAATTGTTAAAAACAAGAGTAGAGAGAGGTTCATTAACAAGGACCTTACCTGAGCCTGTGGTTGACTGTTGGAGTTTGATTATCCAAGTTTTGGTCGTGTTATGTGCGTTGGAGATTTTGTGAAGTGACTGTATAGCGTAAACGGAGGCCTCAGTGAGCAAAATGTGGCCGCGTTTTTTACCACTGTAACAATTTGGGAAGGGAACTTTAAGGGTTCTTGGAATCATGGTGTTGGGAGGTGGAGGGATTTGATGTCGAAATGATCTTCAAACTGCGTGCATATGGAATGTGTCCACTCGCGTGTTGAGTTATTGTGTTACTGCTAAGTAGAGTTCTTTTGGCAGATTGAACCAATTAGGCGTCAATGGTGACATGTTGGTGTTTCTATGTGAAACCCCAACTGTGGCGGATGAAGATGAATCGAAGGTTTTTTTTGGTGTCCATGCTTGCTGTTGTTGGGAGCCCCTGTATCTGCTGTTGAAGATTGCATTGACGAATTTAGTCTTCCGTTGTTGTTACTGTTGGAGAGAAATTAGATCGTAGACTCATGGGGGTAAGTCTGGAATGATGGCTTACCGTTTGAATACAAAGCACTCCCCTGCGAACTTAATAAAATCAACGCAAAATAATACTTCATTTATCCGTTGGGTAAAATTCACTGGGTTTTCTCAGTGTCTAGTTTTATTACATATGTGTAAACTATTGTGAAAATAACTATCGCTCACGGTCCCACTCCACGTCTCGAAAACGGATGTTACAAAATAACGAGAGACCCAGTTGAAATAATGAATTTTATTTTTTAGAGTAGAACTTAAAAATTAATGTTGTTTGTAAAATGTTACCAAGATCATTCTTTGTCCTTCTAGAATAAAACCATTGCTCAAACTTGGAAAGATTTTTACTCGTATTACTACCTAAAACTCGATACTAAACCCAATGACCTAATTCAGTCCATAAGGTATATATTTTACAATGGACCCAAGTTACTAAGCAGCGGAGGACTTTAACCCATAAGAAAATGTCTTGTGAAATAAGTTAGTAGAGAACTAATCATTTAATAATAAATTTAGTTTAAAATACTAAATCTTAAATTTCATATATTCAGTGTTAATTCACATGCATTAACTATTTATTTGTTTTGAATTAAAAATCAAGGAGTTGCTAGATAATTATTGACTAAAGAGACTCACTTTGGTTAGTATATATTACAATTGAATGCATATGGTTGATAATGTGAAATGCATGCGGATTAGATGTATGGACAAAACAAGCATTGATATTTAATGTAAAAGCATGCATTATAATTAATGTTAAGCATATTTGATATTTAATGTAAAAGTATGCATTAGAAATAATGTTAAGCATGCATTGATATTCAAATTAAATGCATGCATTAAAATTAATGTTAAGCATGCATTGATATTTAATGTAAAAGCGTGCATTATAATTAATGTTAACCATGTATTGGTATCCAATGTAAAAGCATACATTAGCACTAATGTTAAGCATGCATTGAATCTTATGTAGATCATGGATGAAGGAATGATGTTAGCTACTCCAAAGGACATGCCAGTTGATGCTCTTCTATCCCCTCTGGTGTAATTCACATTAATGGTGTTGTCTTAGACATGATGCAATTTTGATGCTGCATTTCAAAACCAAACATAAACACTCTCTTGAACAATCATCAAGACATTTCAAACTGCTTGGCCACTGAACTGTCAAGAGGATTACATGGATTGTTAAGTGCTTGACATGCAAGGCTTGTTGTATTAAAGAAAGGGAAATATGGAATGAAGGCTTTGATAAGCCATTGTTGATAGGTTATGGCGGACTCAAGTGTCCGTTGATCATAAACTTTGGCATTTGGGAATGGATTATTGATATTTGTATTTTGTTAAATGGAATTAACATGTTTGATAAGTTACATTGATGATTGCAAGAGGATGAACCAATGCCAAATTGTTTTGAATTCACAAGAGGGGCCCTTTTCCCCTCAGCCCTTTCACTCCCTAAGAAATGAAAGACCACATCTAACTCGGCCAAAAAACTAGAATAGGAATGAGATTCACAATGCCATCATTGTATGACCGATAGTAGTACATGGTTGATTTGGAAAAAAACTCTTTCCTTTTTATGTCGTTTGTTAAGCTTCCTCTCCTTATATTCTCTCATAGACAAGAAAAATATATGTATGTATAGAGTTGACAATTTAAGGGCTTGAAGTGTAAGGGTTGGGCTTGGACTTTTACTTTTTTTTTCAAATTTTTTAAAAATTATTGTAAACTTGAAATGAATTAATAATAGTCAAGTTACTATAATCAACAATTAATTAAAGAAAATAAATATTTCAAAAATAAAATATAACTAAAGAAAATGAAATAAATAAAAGTTTATAAATTTAGTTTTTTATATTGAATTCTCTAATTCACGGACTCTCTTAATTAATTAATACTTAAAAAAGAGCTTAGCATTATAATTTTAAGTATTTTGATTCATTATTGATATATATATAAATTAAAGATTCAAGCTTTCTTTTTTTTCTATTATTTTTTAAATTTAAATTTATTATTCTAATTTATAAATTTATTCTTAAAAAAAAAGAGGGTTTGGGTTTAGCTCAAGTTTTTTCTCCTAAGCCCTTGTCTTGACCCTGTGCAGAGGTCCGGGGCAAAACTCCTAGAAATGGATAGGACCAACCCGAGCTTTTTTTGCCATCCTTACACACCCATCCCAAATATGTAGGTGTTGATGACCATGATAATTTCAAATAAACAATTATTTTTTAAATTAAAACAAACAAAAATTTTAAAAAATAAAATAAATTAGCATAAATATTAAATAGACAGGGTGTTTTTGGTATTTAGGGGGTGGATTTATAAAATATATTCATTTTAAAATTTTTTATGGGGGTGGGTTAATGAATGGGGTGGTTTTACAGAAAAAAAGGGAGGGGAATTATCACCGACCAAGAACAAAACTTATTTATCTACCGCGTCCAGCAATTTGAAATCTCCAAAACCCTAATTCTCTGAAAAGACAAATGCCATCGAAAAATGAAAATCCCCAAGACGTAGTGGAACTCACCAGTAGCGACGATGAAGACAATGTAGCAGCTGGTGCTACAAGGCCGCAAGTGAACGCACCTGCGTCTAAGGCAACGACACAGCAAAACGTACCTCGACAAAGCGCTGCAGCGATCGCGTCGTCGCCTCCAGTTAACGAAGCCCCCGAGTCTAGAAGTTTCTGGAAGGCTGGGACTTATGCTGCGAATATAACCATTAAATCAACTCCTGTTCAAGGTTTCTAATTTTACCAGTTTTATTTGATTCATTCTCTCTCTTATTGTGTCTTCAGTTTTAGCTCAGCCCTTTTTTTTTTTTTTTGGTTTAATGCGAATTGCAGGTTCATTGGAGCATGCCCGTGTACATCCGAAATTTCTGCATTCAAATGCTACTTCTCATAAATGGGCTTTTGGAGGTAAGGTTTTGTATTTAGCAGTATATCTATAAATAAAGGAAATCCAAGTAGCTCAAGTAAAATTAGGACATGTTCGGGGTTGATGTTCTATGTCCTTTAATCCATCATTGCTTTTAGAAAGAA